>NW_004754900.1:510197-512697 GCF_000188695.1 Salpingoeca rosetta | reverse complement strand
CGTGCACGCACTGACACATCTTCTATCCTCTTCCCTCTGCCCCAACCACACACACACACACACACACCACACACACACACACACCCTTGCATTGTCTCAGGTCACCGCCAGAGCTGCTGCAAGAGATTGTTCTTGTTGACGATGGCAGCGACAAGCCCTGGCTGCAGCAACAGCTGGAGGATTATGTGAAGTTATTGCCAAAAGTGCGCCTCGTTCGCCAGCCGCACCGCTCGGGTCTCGTCAAGGCCAGGCTCAGGGGCATTAAGGTGTGCAGTGTGTGGTGTTGTGTAGTGTGTGTGTGTGTGTGTTCTTGTGTGTGTGTGTGTGTGTGTGTGTGTTCTTGTGTGTGTGTGTGTGTTCTTGTGTGTGTGTTCTTGTGTGTGTGTGTTCTTGTGTGTGTGTGTGTGTGTGTGTGTGTGTATGTTGATGTGATTTGTTCGTGATTGTGCATATTGATACGCATGATTGTCAAGTGGCCCACCGTGTTGCTCATGCATCACCTTCTCCCTCACCTTCTCCACACCACAGGAAGCGCGCGCCAAGACATTCATCGTTCTCGATTCCCACATCGAGGTGTGACAAAGCGGTGGTAGTGTGCATTTATTGTGTTTATGTCGATATGTGTGGTGTGTGTGTGTGTGTGTGTGTGTGTGTGTGTGTGTGTGTGTGTGTGTGTGTGTGTGTGTGTGTGTGTGTGTGTGTGTGTGTGTGTGTGTGTGTGAAGCAGGCCGCCCTCACGCTCCCTGTTGCGCACGATCTCACCATACCACTATCCCACCGCCGCGTCATGCCTGGTGTCGCCACTATCAGGTTCAGCCCGGGTGGCTCGAGCCGCTGATGCACAACCTCGCCGAGGGCCGCAACAAGATGGTCATGCCCCAAATCGACAGGTGCAGCCGCGGTGGTCGTGGTCGTGGTTGTGGTTGTGGTTGTGGTTGCACGCGTGTTGCGCATCGTTCTCGTTTGCAGCGCACTTGAACCGCCGCACACAATCACACGAGCGTGTGCACATCATCATTGTTGTCGCGCCTTGTTCATCCACTTTCCCTCTTCCTCACACATCCACATGCACATGAACACACACACACACACACATGCGCAGCATCAATCCCGAGACGTTTGTGCCGCAGGCGGGCGGAATCGGCTGCTCTCTCGGTTTCCTCTGGACGTTAATCGAACATGGAATCCCGCTGCAGGAACAAGAAAAGAAACGCAGGGCAGCAGGTGTGTGTGTGTGTGTCTGTGTGTCTGTGTGTCTGTCTGTCTGTGTGTCTGTCTGTCTGTGTCTCTGTCTCTGTCTGCGTGTATCTGTCCGTCTGTCCGTCCACTTGCTCACCCCAAATCGCCACCACCACCCCCTCAAATCACGGTCTGCGGTGCAGAGACGGACGCGATCCGGTCGCCGACGATGGCGGGCGGTCTCTTTGGCGGACACACGGACTTCTTCTGGGAGATTGGCGGTTACGACGAGGAGTGGGGCTTCTGGGGCACAGGTGAGAGAGAGTGTGTGTATGAATATATATGTGTGTGTGTGTGTGTGTGTGTGCTTTGTATTTCGCTGGCACCATCCTCCCCCTGCCTCATCGACCCGTTTGCTCGTCCATTCACCATTCAACCTTCCCCTTCCCCTTCCCCTTCCTTCACCGTGTGCAGAGAACCTTGAGCTGTCCTTCCGGCTGTGGCTGTGCGGCGGCGTGCTCGAGTGCGAGCCGTGCTCTCGCGTCTATCACATCTTCAGGAAGGGCGGTGGCGCTTACAGCCTCCCAGGTGACACACGATGCGTGTTCATTGTGTGTGTGTGTGTGTGCATGTGTTTGTGTTTGTGTTCGTGTTCGTGTCTGTGTCTGTGTCTGTGTGTCCTGTTCTGTACACCTTTTGTGCGCCCTTGTTGCGTCCATTTTACCTCACAAGGTACTCATCATCATGCGACCACGATGGCCGTGCCTGTGTCTGCTCCTTTCCCCTCCATTGCCAACACTACTGACACTGCTGCTTGCAGGCAACCACGTGGTGAAGAATAAAATGCGCACGGCCATCATCTGGATGGACGAGTTTGCATACATCGTCGAGGTGCGTTTGTGTTTATGTGTGTGTGTGTGTGTGTTTGCGCGCACGCGTGTGTGTGTCTGTGTGTGTGTGTCTGTGTCTGTCTGTGTGTCTGTCTGTCTTGTGTTCTTAGACAAGCGTGTTGTACTCGTGGCATTGACTTTGGTCTGGATTTGCACTCGCACGTCTGCCATCCCTTCATCGGTCATTGCATTGCCTGCTGTGTGAAAACAGGAAGCGCTTGGCCATCCGAAGATTGACATTGGTCCTCTCGACAAGATGCTCGACCTCAAGGAGCGGTGCGTTCATCGCAATCGCAGCGCAATGAGCCTGCTCGTGTGTCCATGTGAGTGTGTGTATGTGGAACAAAGTTGTGTGCATGTACGAGACCCGTGCTCGCTTTCCGGCTCCGTTGTTCACGTGCTCACCACCAGCGCCATCAACACCACCATCA
>NW_004754900.1:502573-507573 GCF_000188695.1 Salpingoeca rosetta | reverse complement strand
GTCGCTGAAACTTTGTGAATGATTCCAACAACATTTCCCAACTTGCAGCAGCAGCAGCCACCATGTCCTCGCTGCGCTGCCAGGGGTTGTGTGCGGCTGTTCTCGTCACCGTCACCACCACGCTCCTCTTCTTTGCGCCGTGCTGCCTGGCGGAGGTGGTGCTGGAGCAAGACGAGCACGGTGCGCTGCACATCAACACCAGCAACCCCTCAGTGCAGCCTGTGCTTGTGAACGGGGTGAACGTGGGCACGATGGACGCGTTGGTTGCCGCACATGGCAGCACGTTGGAGACGCTGCAGCGTGTGAATGAGGAACTGCGAGCACAGGATGCTCGGAGCATCGAAGCACTGTGTCGCCGGTTTCCACCAGCCACAACCGTCATCCCCGGTATTGGAACTGGAGATTATGACTGGCTCGGCGGCGTCGTTTCTGACGCAGGCATCGTGGTTGGCATCCCTCACAACTCCGGCTCCGTGCTGACCATTGATCCAGCGACCAACACCGTTGACACCACTTCCATGAACAACCTGGGCGTGGGTGCCAAGTGGGGAGGTGGCGCCTTGGCAGACACCGGCTTGATCTACGGCTTCCCGCACGACGCCGACGCGGTGCTCGTGATCAACCCCACAACGAAAACAGCCGACAGCACTTCACTTGGTGGGCTGCAAACAGGCGGTAGCAAGTGGATCAGCGGCGTTGCTGCCAATAACGGCCTCATCTATGGCGTTCCATGGTCTGCGTCATCTGTCCTCATCATTGACCCAGCGACCAACACCACCAGCCACATACCCGTCGATGGGCTCCCCGCGTTGCAGTTCAGGTGGTACGGCGGCGCCCAGGTGGACAGCGGCCTGATTTACTGCACGCCACACAATGCCAAGTCCGTCCTGATCATCGATCCAGCCACAAACACAACAGACGCCACAACCTTTGGTGGCCTGGCAGGACCCGCAAAGTGGCTCGGGACTGTGCTTGCAGACAACGGCCTCGTCTTCGGCATCCCATTCACCAGCCCCTCTGTGCTCGTTGTCGACCCCCGCAGCAACACCACAGACACGACCTCCATTGCTACCCTCTCCAGCAACAACGGCAAATGGGTCGGTGGCATCCTTGCCCCCAACGGCCGGGTCATTGGCATCCCGAGGGATGCAGCCTCTGTGCTCATCATCGACCCCTCAACACTCACAGCGGACACGACGACGCTGCCAGTATCTGCAGCATCCGACAAGTGGTGGGATGGGGTGATTGCACCCAACGGCCTCGTTTACGGCGTACCTCGTACTGCAATGGAAGGCCTCGTGATTGACCCCGGCTGCTGATGATGACAACACTACTGACGACGACGTGCAAGTGTGCCGTGGATGTGTGGGGGGAGGGGAAGAAACTGTGTGGCTGTGTATGGTGGTGGTAATGGTACAGTGCTTGCAAAGGAGAGGGCAACAGCGTTATCTTCTGAAAGCATGTGCTTTGTGTTACGTGACCTACTCAAATACACAATACGAACCACAACGTGAACATGTGTGTGTGTGACTACATATCAAGAAGCATGAGAGATCCACAGACCACTGTCACTGTCATCAGACGGAAAAAAAAATTCAAGAGTTTTACAGTAGCGATTGGCGGTTTCGATCCGCCGACCTTGGGATTATGAGACCCACGCTCTTCCGCTGAGCTAAATCGCTGTCGTATTGCTTGACGTGCAGAGCTCAGCTACGACACTTGAAGGCACTGTAACTCGAACTCTGCTGTGACGTCACAAGCAACAGGGCAGCTCACTCGCTCACAGCAGGCACCGTAACACGCAGACCCCTAGACCCCCAAGTGTTCTGTTTCTGTTTGATGTCTGACGACACGACACAAGCTTCACACACAAGCTACAGACACACGCGCACGCATACAGGCACACATGCATGAGCATGACACTCTCTCCCTAGCACCCTTCCTCCTCCTTGCTCCATCGCATGCTCTCCATCCATCCACTGCAGCGCAGCGCCCCCAATACCATCCATCCATCCTGTCACCTCTGCCTCGTCACGCTGCGTGTTCCAGCGAAAACCAATGGAAGATTTCCAAAAGGCTTCCGTCCTTTACACCCACATGCAAACAAGAAACAACCAACAGAATCAGAGAACACACCAACCACAACAACTTCTACCCTCCATCCACCCGCGGCAGAGCACAGCACAGCACAGCACAGCCGGAGCACCGACAGGTACAGGCGCAGCAGCAGCAGCCATGGCTGTTCTCGTCACCGTTACCACCATGCTCCTCTTCTTTGCACCCTGCTGCGTGGCGGAGGTGGTGATCGAGCACGACGAGCACGGTGCGCTGCACATCAACACCAGCAACCCGGCAGAGCAGCCCGTGTTTGTGAACGGGGTGGACGTGGGGAAGATGTTTGACGTCGTGCAGCAGCAGGCGATCATGCTTGAGGAGCAACAGCGTGTGAATGAGGAACTGCGAGCACAGGACCAACGGCACCAGGAAGCGCTTTGTCGGCGCCTCTCACCAGCCACAAGTGTCATCTCTGGTGTTGGGGCAGGGGTCGGTGATTGGATCGGTGGCGTGCTGGCAAGCAACGGCCGCATCTACTGCATGCCATTCGCGTCAGACTCTGTGCTGATCATTGACCCAGCGGCAAACACCACCGACACAACGACCATCAGCGGCTTCGACGGAAGCGGCGGAAGCGGCGATTGGGCTGGCGGCGTGCTCGCAGACAACGGGTTGATCTTCGGGTTCCCCTTTGACGCTGAGGCCGTGCTCGTCATTGACCCATCGACAAACGCCGTGGATGCGACCAGCCTTGGCGGGCTGCCATCAACCGGGAACAAGTGGATCAGCGGCGTCGCCGCCGACAACGGCCTCATCTACGCCGTTCCGTGGTCCGCGGCATCTGTCCTCATCATCGACCCAGCGACCAACGCCACGGACACCACGGCCATGCCTCTGTCTGGATCAGGCCTGTTCAAGTGGCGCGGTGGGGTGCAAGCAAGCAACGGCCTCGTCTACGGCATTCCAAGCTGGGCCGACTCGGTGCTCATCATCGACCCCTTAAACAACACCACCGACACCACGAAAATGCGAGGCTTGCCAGGGTTATTAAACAAGTGGCACGGCGCCGTCCTTGCAGATAACGGTCTCATCTATGGCGTCCCGTACACCGCTTCGTCCGTCCTCATCATCGACCCAGCCACCAACACAATAGACACCACCACCATTAGTGGTCTCTCGGACACCAGTTATAAGTGGCGGGGCGGAGTGCTGGCCCACAATGGGCGCATCTACGCCATACCGCGCAACGCACCGGTTGTGTTGGTCATCGACACGGCCACCAACACGATCGACATCACATCTCTCCCCGTGTCAGAGTCTCTGGACAAGTGGCAAGACGGTGTCCTCGCCAACAACGGCCTCATCTACGGCATCCCCTACGTAGCATCCGACCTGCTTGTCATCGACCCCGGCTGCTAGTGGTGGTGGTGGTGGCGGTGGTGCTGCTGCTGCTGCGGTTGGCTGTGGGGCCGTGGAAGTGTCTCTTTGCCTTTTGGGAGAAGCCTCGACATTAATGCACGCATGCACACCAGGCTGGTTTTGCTGTTGCCTCTGCATGAAGTTACAGGCAGATAGTGTGCTTGTTGTTGTTGTTGTTGTTGTTGTTGTTGTTGTTGTTGTTGTTGTTGTTGTTGTTGTTGTTGTTGTTGTTGTTGTCTAAGTTGTTGTTGTTGTTGTTGTTGTTGTTGTTGTTGTTGTTGTTGTTGTTGTTGTTGCTGTTGCTGCTGCTGCTGTTGTTGTTGTTGTTGCTGCTGCTGCTGTTGCTGCTGCTGTCCTTGACCTTGGTCTTTCTACCTTTCCTGCCAGTGGGTTGCTGACTCTGGTTGGTGCTTGTTAGCTTGTCTCTTTCTGGTTACATTGTCTGTGCTCGGCCTGCTGCTTGGCTACCGGGTGAGTATGTCTGTTTGTTTGCCTCTCGTGTGTCGATTCAAGCAGCGCGGTACAAGTTACTGAAGCAACAGTGAAGTGTGTGTGTGTGTGTGTGTGGATGTGTGTGTGTGTGTATGTATGTGTGTATGTGTGCGTGTGCGTGTGCGTGTGTGTGTTGTGACAATATAAAGAAGCATCTGAGAGAAGATGCGCCACTCTTACAATGTCACTGTCATCAGACGGAAAAAAAAAATACAAGAGCTTTACAGTAGCGATTGGCGGTTTCGATCCGCCGACCTTGGGATTATGAGACCCACGCTCTTCCGCTGAGCTAAATCGCTGATTGCTATGCTTGTTGCAAAGGGAGTGTTCACGCCACTTGAAGCTCCACTGCAACTGTATTCTGTAACTCTGGTAACTCTTGTAACTCTGCTCTGACGTCACAGAAACAGTGGCTGCTCTTAGGCTTTTCTGTCGATTGTGTCTGGTTTTCTTTGGCTGCATTCGAGCACACACGAGGCCACACAAGTGCTGAAGAACTAAAGAAGGGAAGGGGAAGAAGGAAGAAAGGCGCTCCCATCATCATTGTGGCGCAGCTAGCAACAAAAAAAAAAAAGGATATGCAGTAGCGATTGGCGGTTTCGATCCGCCGACCTTGGGATTATGAGACCCACGCTCTTCCGCTGAGCTAAATCGCTGATGCTATGCTTATTGCAAGGGGAGTGTTCACGCCACTTGAAGCTCCACTGCAACTGTATTCTGTAACTCTCGTAACTCTGCTCTGACGTCACAGGAGTCGGCCAGACGTTGTGCAGTGCTCCTTCTTGTGTTGTCTTCTTTCTTGGCCAGTGTTTCTCTTCGCGGGACTGGAGTTAAGGAGTCGAGAAAGAGAGAGAGAGCCGGCTTCAAGGCCTCCAGAGTCGCCTCGGCAGCTCAACGGCTCAACGGCGGCAGCAGAAGCTCAAGAGGCCAAAGAGCCAAGCCCTTCTCAGTCTCCCTTTCCCCTCCCACATCAGCACATCTCGCCTGTCCCCATTCCCACATCGTCACGGCGCCTCGTCACGGATTGCGACATT
>NW_004754900.1:487573-497573 GCF_000188695.1 Salpingoeca rosetta | reverse complement strand
CACACGTACGGACATCTGGTCCGCCTTCAAGGCGGCGATCTCGCGTGGTGTCATACTCGTCAACTGCACCCAATGCGCACACGGCACCGTCACAGACTCGTACAAGTGCGTGCTTGTGTTTGCTCATGTGTGCTTGTGCTTGTGTTTGCACGTGTGTGCGGGTGTGCGGGTGTGCAGGTGTGCGGGTGTGCGGGTGTGCGGGTGTGCGGGTGTGCGGGTGTGCGTGTTTCGACTCTGCCGTTTCTCCCCGCTCAGTGGCTCATCATCATCGCCCACCGCCACCACCACCACCATGCCAGGGCGGGTCGAGTGCTGAGTGCGGCGGGTATCATTCCAGGTGCGGATATGACACCGGAGTGCGCCCTCACAAAACTGAGCTACGTCCTCAGCATGGTGAGCACGCACACACACACACACACACACACACACATACACACATGTGTGTTTTGGGAAGGAGGATGGAGTTGTGTCTCTGCTCCTGCTGTCGGTTTTCCTCACACATACGCACACGTACACTTGCACACCGATGCGTACACACACCAACGAACATGCAGACGGACAAGACGTATGCGGAGAAGTGTGCGATTATGCGGCAAAATCTGCGCGGAGAGTTGACGACAGATCCGGAGGAAGTGGAGGAGTCCAAGTAAGGCAGTGCCGCCACTGTCATATCATTAGATGTCGTGTGTATGTGCGCGCGCGTGTGTATGTGTGTTTGTGTGTGTTTGTGTGTGTTTGTTTGTGTGTGTGTGTGTGTGTGTGTGTGTGTGTGTGTGTGTGTGTGTGTGTGTGTGTGTGTGTGTGTGTGTGTGTGCGTTGTCACCTTGATTGCCCATTCTTGGTTCGCAAGGTCGCCAATTCATTGCATCTATCGACCACACTATCCAATTCACCGCTCGCCATCCGTCCGTCCGTCCAATCAGGCTTGATCCGATGCTGGCACAGCTCCATCCAGACATTCACCCGACGCTGCTCTGCGTCGCCGCTTCAGAGGGCAACATCGAACGCCTCCAGAAATTGCTGGTGTGTGTGTGTGTGTGTGTGATTCGTGCGTGCTCTTGCCGTATTTGCATGCTGTATCGTCATGTTTGTACCTCTACCTCAACCCTCACAGCAAGCCACACCATTCACCCTCTCCCCTCCCTCACACACACACACACAAACAGGACGGCGGGTTATCGCTGCTGCTGTACGATTACGACATGCGCACACCACTGCATCTCGCGTGTGCTGAGGGCCACATCGACACCGTCCGCTTTCTGCTGCGTCACGGCGCCTCCGTGCACGCCGTCGACAGGTGCGATGTCGTCGTGTTGCTGTAGTTGTTGTTGATGTGCTGTGCTTTGTTGTGCACATGTTGTTTGTGGTGTGACAGTGTGTTGCCGTGTGTTGTGTCGTGCTGTCCCGTGTATGTTGGGTTGGATCATCGCTCAACGCCAACGTGTTTTCATGCACACACACACACACACACACACACACACACACACACACACACACACACACACACAAACACACAAACACATGGCTGCAGGTTTGGGCGAACACCGCTGATGGATGCGATTCTAAATACGCAATTGGACGTCATTGAACTTCTCGTCTGCACTGGCGCTACGCTCCGTACGTATCATGACGCAATGGCATGGGATGACGATGAAGAGGGGGGGGGGGGTTGGAGGGGGAATGTCACCATCTCATGGTGTTTTTCCTTGCAAACGTGCCTCTTCGCTTACTTGCTTGCTTGCACTCAACTCCTCCCCTCTGCCTCTCTTTAATCCCATTCCTCAACTCATTGTCCCCAACGTCGTTCTTTGTCCATTCGTTGCTGCCAGAAATGTCCGATGTGGAAGTTGGATCCGTCCTGTGCCGGCTCACCAGCCAGGTACGCACACGCGTTGATGTACACATACATGTGTGTGTGTGCATGTGTGTGTGTGTCGCCGTGTTACGTAACCAATGCTCATTCACACAAGCTCCAACTTGCCAGGGCATTCAACTCCCCACATCACATGTTCACCACCACCAACCCCTCATGTCCAACCCCCGCCACTCCCCATCTACAGGAGAAGTTCCCTGAGATTACGGCGTGGATTGCAGCGCGCGCGGACTGCAACTGCAAAGACTACAACGGCCAGACGGCCCTGCACGTCGCTGCAAAGCTCGGATTCGGGGTGAGCTTGCATTGGTGGTGGAAAGGAGGAGCGTTAGTGTGTGTGTGTGTGTGTGGTGCGTGCGTGCGTGTGTGTGTGTGTGCGTGTGTGTGTGCATGTGTATGTGTGTGTGTGTGTGCGTGCGTGTGTGTGTGTGTGTGCGTGTGTGCGTGTGTGTGTGTGTGTGTGTGTGTGTGTGTGTGCGTGCGTGCGTGCATCGTTTACTTCGCGCTCACCCGCCCCCCCCCCCATTCCTCTCACCACCATCACCACCACCACCACTATGACACCACCACGACCACCATGACATCACCATCAGCGCATTGCGGAACTGCTTGTGACGAACGGCGGCGCTGATCCGAACATCCCCGACGAGGAGGGGCGCACTCCGCTCACGGTCCGTTGGCCATCCAGTGGATATGGGAAGAGGGAAGGGGAGGGGAGGGGAGTTTGAGAAGAGATGTGGTGTCTTGGATGGAACAATGTTGGTTTGGTTTGGTGTTGGAGTTGGCTGGTTGGTGTGCTGCTATGCGTCAAGTCAGCGAGCAAATGGTGGAACAGGAGGAGGCTCAGGGGTCTGTCTTCGTTCTCTTTATTGCTGTCGTTGCTCAGCAGCCTGCAACCGTCTTTGCTTTGTCCTCATCATCATCATCATCATCGTCATCACACACACACACACACACACACAGTTGGCGATTGCGTATGATCGCTTTGACATTACGGAGTTTCTGATGCGGCAGGAGCAGCTGCAAGATGACATCTTTGTTGTGTAGACAGCACTTGCCCGAGCCGATGATGTGACAAGCACCACGCCAGTGGATGCTGTAATGTGACGCTCGCAACATGCTCACAAAGTGCTCGCAACAGCGCACATTTCATGTGGTGATGGCCCCACATCACATCACGAATCACAATTGCATCGCTGGTAGGACTGTCGTTGTCGTTGTTGTCGTCATTGTCGTTGTTGTTGTTGTTGTCGTTGTTGTCGTTGTTCCTTGCAATGTGCTGCCATTCAATGTGTTGACGCATGATGGCTCCGCACATATCACCCACTCAATCGTACGTCCAGGTGCCAACACTTGGTTTCTATCTCTTCTCTGCTCGTGCCTCTCATTAGCCTTGGTCGTTTCGCGCCGGTTCATTTCATGCGTTCCACTGCCCCTAGCTGTGCTGTTTCCTGGCATTGTTTCTTCAAGCATGTGCAATGATGACGCTGTTTGTCCTTGCGTCATGTTGAGGCTCATCACGGCCTCACACCTCGCTCATCTTCTTAGGTCTGGTTGTTTCGCTCTCAGTCAAGTTTGGTAGCTCTCATTCATATGTATGTGTAGGTGCTTGTATGTGTAGGTGCACACGTGCGAGTGCATGAATGCGTGCGAAAGCGCAAAAAGTGCATGGTACGTGTGTATGTGTGTGCGTGTGTGTGTGTGTGTGTGTGTGTGTGTGTGTGTGTGTGTGTGTGTGTGTGTGTGTGCAACCGTGCATCGTGCACTTGTGGATCTGTTGTGGTATTGTTGTCTTCGTACACCTGAGAGCAACGCCCTTTCTGGTATCCAGACCGCAATAAACATCAAAACGTTGCTCGCCACATGTGTGTGTGTGCGTGTAACTTACAGCGTGCTTGCTCAGCGTGCAAAACATGGGGTCTGTTTATTGCTTGCCTGTGAATCTGTTGGCACTCAAACATGCGCGGGTACACACTCCATGAAGACGGAAAGAAGAGCGGAAAACGAAAAGAAAAGGACAGAAAAGAAAAGAGAGGGAAAGTCAACACGTAAAGTTGCATGTCATGTCATGTCATGTGACATGTAACATCATTCTCAATCACGCCAGCACCGCTAAAATGACGACTATGGCCAGCACCGATCACCACGACGACCACGACCACCGCCACCATGAGTGAGCGGGCTTGTTAGTAGTCTTGTTAGTGCTGCGGGAGGTAGAGCCTGCGCGTGAGAACTGAGGAGACAACAGCGGACACGACAGCAACGGCGCTACCAAGCAGAACGAGCGACGACACACTCGCACATCCACACGACGACGACGACGACGACGATGATGATGATGCTGATGATGATGATGATGATGACGTTGGCGTTGATGATGCTGCTGCTGTGCCAGCACCAGCGAGGGAGCCGAACGGCTTGGTGGACGCAACTGCACGTGGATGTTGACGAAGGTGGGGGGGGGCAGATGATGAAGGCGAAAAACGCGAACGAACAGATGCAGGCGGGCAGCAAAACACACACACACACACACACACACACACACACAGACGCACACACACACACACACACACACACACACACACACACACACACACACACACACACACACACACACACACACACACACACACACACACACACACACACACACACACACACACACACGCACACACACACGCGCACCTGTTCGCGTTATTGACGGTCGCTTTGATGTCTGAGACGCCGCGTGCACCATCGTCCTCAACTCGCCGTCCATCTCGCTCTCACCATCACCAGCACCATCACCATCACCAGCACCACCGTCAACGCGTGCAGCTGTTGTCATCTTCTTCTTCGCTTCGCGTCCACATCGCTCCAATCCTCCATCCTCCAGCATGTACGCCGGAAGAAAGGACCCGTCGTCCAGCCGCAGCCGCGGGTTTGGCACCGTGTTCAGCATGTTGCCAATCGATGTGTACCCCTGCCCAAGTAGTGTTGTGCGGTGTAATGGTGATGTGATGGTATTGGTGATGCGATGGTTGTGTGGGGCGCAACACAAAGTGGGCATTCGTGAGAGGGGTGTCAAAGCACACACACACACACACACACACACACACACACCACACCACACCACACACCTTGTCGTAGAGGCTGCAGTAAGGTTTGTCGCGCAGGTATTCCCACACCTGCGCATACGTCCAGTCCAACACGGGATGCACACGCATGAACGTGGGCCAGCTGGCGGTGCATGTGCATAAACACGACACAGAAGAAGCGTGCACGTGAGAGGCTGTAGAACAAGAAGAGGGTAGCGCGCACAGACACACAGATAGACGCAGGCGCACACGCACACACGCAAACAGACACAGACACAAACACACACACACACACACACACACACACACACACACACACACACACACACACACACACACACACACACACACACACACACCCCGATGGCTCACCCCGGGTCGCTGGGAGCGAATGTCTCAAGAGTGTCTGCCTTTGGATCGCCGCGCCGCGTGCCCATGAAGATGGCCTTGATACTCGTCTGATGGCGATGATGAAGAAAGGAGCAAGTGTGCAGTGTGAGCAGTAATGCATGACACACGTGTCAGGGCATCATATGCTTGAAAGAGGATGTTCCACATGCGAGCCCACCAATAACACTCTCTACACATACACATACACATACACATACACACATACACACACATGCACATACACACATACACACATACACACATACACATACACACACACATGCACATACACATACACACACAGGCACGCACGCACCTGGGAGAGAAGGCCTTCCAGTGCTGTGCCATATGACGAGCCAAGGTGTTGCAGTGACAGCCCATACCTGCAGGTGCACGTGCAAACGCAGACATGTCATGTATTGAGAGGTGGCATGCCCCTGGAAACAATCCCCATCCCCCGTCAAGCAAACAATTACGAGGGCCTCGCATGCTGACATGCTGACATGCGCAGGATCATTATTCGTCTGCACAACAACACATGATGGGCACAGACCTGCGATCGCACATGTCGATAAAGTCCTCCACTTGTGGAAACTCATGTTCTTGCCTAAAGTACACCTGACAAGAGTAGCAGCGCATCAACATCATGTTAGGTTGGAGATGAAACACGAAGCGTGCACGAACATTCATCTATGGCACACACACAGAGAGTTATACATGCATTCACACACATGGGGTTGCAGCAATGACTTACAAAGGTAATGTTCCTGTAGTCGTCCGGAAACGCCTGCGATCGCAGAAGAAGAGAGGGGTGTTGAAATGCGCCCGGTGAGCGACTCTGAGAGCGATACAACGCGCTTCCTCAGCACTTTACACAACACCCCCACCACGTAAACACATGCGAACACACATGTACATCTACTGGATCTCACACACCAACACACACACACACACACGCACCTCCATGACCAAGTGAAGCAACAACGTCGAGTCCTTGCCACCGTTGAAGCTCAGGCACGTGCCACTGAACCTGGTTGTGACGCGCGTGTCAAGTCAGGAATGCACACACACACATACACACACACACACAAGCATGCCCATAAAATGTAAGGATCAGCAACTACAGCACACACACACACAACGACAATGACAATGACAAGCATGCAAGCATAGCGCACAATGACAAGCATACCCCCCCCCCACACACACAAACGCACCCAAACAGCTCGACGGTTGTGCGAATGGTCGAGATGGCAGCGCGCACATGCGCCCGGCTGTCTGTCATTGCTGCTGCTGCCGCCTTGGTATCTTGCTTGCTCGTCGTGCTGCTCGCAGCTGTCGTGGGTGTATCCCTTGTACTCGTGCTGTGCCTGTCCTCGTGTTGTGTCTCTTCCTCTTCCTCTGTCGGTTGTGGTGTTTATGATGTGCGACTGAATTCAGTGTTGACACTGAATTCAGTCGTGATAACGGCGCGCAAAGCGTGGATGGGTTGAAACAAGTGGATGGTGCATGGGTTGGAAGGACGGAAGTGGCACATGGTTGATGAAAGTGATGAACGCATTGGAACGGTCAAGGGAGGTCACAAGCAAACATACAGTGTACGTAAGAAGTACAACCGCACAGGTTGACTGGTTGAAACGCAAATGAATCACAACTCAACACACACACGCAAACAACATACACACGCAAAGTAAACGAATCGCGCACACACACACGCACACACACAGACGCACACACACACACACACACACACACGCAAACAGCACACACATACACACACCACGCTTAGGCAGTGCTCTCGTTGGCTGCCATCATACTCATGGCCTGCATCTCCGCTCGAAAGGCGGCGATGGTTTCATGAAGCTTGGCCATATCCACGTTGACGGTGTCCTGTAGAGCATCCACACGCTGCTTCACGCCACCGCGCCAGCCACTGCCACGTGGCTCCTGCTGCTGCGGCGTATCAGCTGGGATGAACACGACACCATTGCGCCAACGCCCGTCGCCTCCGCTCTCGCCGCCGCTGTTACCTCCCCTGGCAAGCTGGAGAATGTACCACACCAGCAGCTGGAGTGGGCCCGTGTGGCGCTGGCTGGCAATGATCGCACGCGTGCGCGCCAAGTGGGGCTCCACGCCGTCCTGAATGCGCTCATACGCGGTGAACACCACCGCAATGAGCATGCTCAGCAGCACGATCAGGGCGAGCGTGATGATGGCCAGGAGGATGGCGCGTGTGGCGGAGGGCACGTCACCAGCGTTGTCCAGCACACTCGCGCTCAGCTGGCCAAACATGAGGTGGATGGCGGTGTCAAAGAGGGTGAGGCCAGTGATCTTGAGCGCGCTGCTCGAACCTGACTTGCTGGCGGATGATGGTGTCGTGAACGGGTATCTGTTCCTGTTGTATGGGTTGTAGGGTGTGGTTGTTGTTGGTATGGTGACGCCCGTGGCCGCAGAGGAAGCGCTGGTGGTGTCGCCAAAGAGCACAAACATGCAGCTGGCTGCAGCCATCGCCGCCACGGCCAGCACGAGCAGGAACGACGCACACCGGCGAATCACGTGCGTGATGGCAATGACAGCGCGCGCGAGGCCATCAAAGGCAAACGTGAACTCGAGCAACCCGACCCAGTGGAAGAGGAGCGACAGGGCAAGCGTTGTCGGCACGCCCTGCAGGGAGGGCTGCTCAATGACGGCAATCAGGCCCAAGCACACCAGGCTGATGGTGCGGGCGAATGAGTTCCAATACCAGAAGCTGGTGAGCGACACGCGGTAATCGCGCACGATGCTCCCGGCCTGCCACAGCTCGCCAATGCCAAGGACGAGCACGGTGAACTTCTGCCAAGTGCGCTCGGGCCCCAGGAGAGACCCACTCAGTGCACAGTACACAAGCATGGCAGTGGCGCCCATCTGGAACAGGCAGCGCACGAGGAACAGGTCCAGCTGGCTGTGCCACATGGCCTTAACCGCCGCACGCACGGGAAGGATGGTGAAGAAGCGAGGGTCGCCGGTGCGAATGAGGGAGATGAGCAGCTCGGCAAACCACTCAGTGTCAAGCCGAAGCGCCTGCGTCGTCACCTTCACAACCCCGGGCTCGCTCTTGCTGTGTAGCTCTTTCTTCAGGTCTGCGTCGTCACCGTGGAGCATGTCCTCGTCCAGCACAACAAAGTCGCCGGGACGAATGCCTGCAAGCAACGGGGAGCGCCACTCGCCCACGTCAAGCGGGGGCAGTTCCAGCAGCTCTTTCATCAGGTCGAGGGCGGCAGCGTGGTCTGTGTTGACGACGGCATGCCACATGAGCAGATTCAGATGGTCCGAGTCCTGCAAACTGTCTTGCGCACTTGGCAGCGCCTGCACCTGCTGTTGCTGCTGTTGCTGTTCGGGTGGTGGTTGATGGACGCCGTCGCCTTGTGCTTGTGTCTGTGGTTGATCGCCTCCTTGCTGGTGTTGCTGCTTGGAGCGCAGGGCGTCACGTGCCGTCTCAAACACGGCTTCAGACCTGTCTGCCTCAAGCAAGGCAATGGCTCTCCGCGTGTGGTCCTTGTGCACATACTCGGGCGGGATCTTGCCTGAAAGCGCAAGCTGCAGCAGGATGAGCGGGTTGTGCGCCCCGGCCCACGCCGTGGTCAGGTCAAACAGCGTCAGGTGGCTCCCATCTTCGAGAATGCACAGCTCCCCCTCGCCCTTGTCCACAGCGACGCTGCACGTGTGGTCGTGCGTGTGTGCGTGAGGCAGGACGAACTGCGCCCTGAGCGTGAGGGACTTGGCGTCGACCAGCGCCATGCCGTCCTCGCCAGCCAGCACCACGTACTTGGCAGTGAGCGCACACTGCGAATACTTGCCCGAGACAAGGACTTGGCGTTTTGGCGCGTGGGTGGAGTACGCGTGCACAGCCGTGCACGGCCCGGAAGCAAACCCAAACCCAAAGTGCCGTAGGATGAAGCACAGACACAGCCCAATGGCGCCCACGCCACACACAGCAGCGCCAGCGTAGCCCGCAGAGTGAAATGACGTGTCTGTGGCCATCAACACGATGCCAATCACGCACGCAATCAGGCTCGACGCAAGGACAACAGTCCAAGCCGAATCCGTTTGCCGCGTGCGCTGCAGAGCGATGATGGTGTCAGGGTGGTGCACAGAGGTGGCGATGGCGTGAATGTGGGTGTTGTTTTTCGTGAGCGTGATGTGCTCACCAGTGGGCGTGTCCCACACGCGGCATTGTCCGCGTGTGCCAAGGGACACCACCTGCGAACCGCTGGGCATGGCTGCGACGTCAGCCACCGTGTCGGTGTGCCCTTGCAGCGTGGTTACGCACATGCGGTGCTCAATATCCCAGATGCAAACGGTGGCGTCTTCGGAGCCAGAGGCAACCATGTTGGTGTTGGGGATGGCGGTCAGGGAGGTGATGGCGGCCGTGTGGCCCTGTAGCATGGTGTAGCAACGGAACGTGTTAACGTCCCACACCCGCAGCGTGTTGTCCTGGCTACCAGACACGAGCCACGCGCCATTGTTGTCAGTTGTGGCCAGGCTCGTCACTCGGCCCGTGTGGCCAGACAGCGTGCAGACGAGCTGCAGCGAGTTGCGGTTCCACAGCGAGACAAGGCCGTTGTCATGCCCTGTGGCGACAAGTGTCTGCGAGACAAGGCAGACGGCCGTTGCAGAAGAT
>NW_004754900.1:470073-482573 GCF_000188695.1 Salpingoeca rosetta | reverse complement strand
CAAGCAAACACACACACAAACAAACAAACACACACAAACACACACAAACAAGCAAACCCACACAAACAAATGCACACCGTGCATAAACACCGCCGCCGCCGCCGCGCACCTGTCGTTCGCGTTCTGATCGGACGGCAAAGTACGCCGGCTCGTGCTTGAAGAGCGGGAGGGCGTCGTCATATGATGCGTGCGGACCAACGGCCCGCATGTCCATGAGCAGCTGCTTAAACTCCTCCCGCGCCTGCTGCGACCGCGCACGCGCTGCATAGAGGGGAGGGGGAGGAGGGGGATTGGAGCACGCGGTGCAGTGGTGCAGGGATGCAGGGTGTGTGTGCGTGTGCATGTGTGGTGGTGATGGTGTTGTTTAAGTTGTTGTTGTTGTTGTTCATGATGTTGTTGTTGTTGATGATGATGATGATGATGATGATGATGATGATGATGATGATGATGATGATGATGATGATGATGATGATGATGATGATGATGATGATGATGATGGTTGTGGTGGCGGTGGTGGTGAGCGTGGTGAGCAGCACGAACAAGTGGAAGACAAGACACGACGTCAAACACCACCACCACACCACACCACACCACACCACACCACACCACACCACACCACACCACACCACACCACACCACACCACACCACAACACAACACAACACAACACAACACAACGCAACACAACACAACACAACACAACACAACACAAGCCCGCACCTGTCTCGCGTTCCTGGACGACCTTTGCCTGCTTCCACTTGTTCCACTGGTGCTTCTTCTCGCTGATCCGCTTGAGCGCCATGTACCGCCCGTCCCCACTAATCACCCGGCTCACCTGTGCACACACACACACACACACACACACACACACACACACACACACACACACACACACACACACACACACACACACACACACACACACACAACGGTGCGGCAGACATGATGGTGGCGGCGGCGTCACGATGATGTTGTGGTGTGGTGAAAATGGTGAGAACGCGTTATAAGTTTGAAAAGCGTGTGTGTGTGTGCGTGTGTGTGAATTTGAGTTTTTTTGCTACACACGCCGCACATACTCACTGCGCTGTTGCTCTAACCCTCTCTTCTTGTCTCCAATCCAGCACCAGCACCACCGGCACCACCAGCACCACCACCACGCGTCGCCTGCCTTGTCCCAGTTCCAGTTGGTGCTGACGTCCTTGTCCTCCAACAGCTCAACAAACGCCGCCACCGCCTCCTCCTTCGTCGCATACTCCCGCGGCTCGCTGGCGTCGTGGCAACGGTGGTGATGATGATGGTGGTCGTGGTGGTCGTGTCATAGTGGTGGTGGTGTCATAGTGGTGGTGGTGTCATAGTGGTGGTGGTGGTGGTGGTGTGAGCACGGGCGTTTTGCATGACTTGTGTGTGTGCGTGTGTGTGTGTGTGTGTGTGTGTGGCTAATTGTGATCACGTTGAAATGCGCACAAGCAATCAAACAAGCTCTCACACACGCACACCACCACCACACGATCCACACCACTCTGCTCACCTCGATTTGCTGCCTTTCTCCTCCTTCTTCTGCTTCTCACCACCACCACCACCACCACCAGCAGCAGCAGCAGTAACAGCAGCAGCAGCAGTTTTCGTGGTTGTTGTTGTAGTCGATGCTGATGACGGCGCCGGCGCCTTTCCTGACTCGGCCGCCTCAAGCTCCTGACACGCGTCATATTGTTAATGTACACGGGGGTATTGATGGTGTGTGTGTGTGTGTGTGTGTGTGTGTGTGTGTGTGTGTGTGTGTGTGTGTGTGTGTGTGTGTGTGCATGGTAAGGTGGATGTGTGAGTGTGTGTGTGTGTGTGTGTTATCAAGCGCAAAAGCAAGCTCCATTTCATCATACAACACACATGCATACGTCCGCTGAACACATTGCAATGACGCACCTTTGGCTTCTGCCACACAGTTTCCTTTGTCTCTGTGTTGTAGTAGTATGGCCGACCCTCCGGTGTCTTGTACTCGCGCCAGGGCGTGGCTGCCGTCCGCAGTCGGTGTGTGTGTGTGTGTGTGTGTGTGTGTGTGTGTGTGTGTGTGTGTGTGTGTGTGTGTGTGTGTGTGTGTGTGTGTGTGTGTGTGTGATGGTGAGGGGATGAAATGCTCACGCGCAAACGTAAGTTGATGAAACGCCGCTCTCATACTCTTTAAGCGCTTCTTTCCACGCCACGCTCTCATCCACCACTCCCTAATCCTCCTCACCCCGGCAGAACCCTCCCTCTCATCCACCTTACCATGCACACACACACACACACACACACACACACGCACGCACACACGCGCGCGCACACACACACACACACACACACACACACACACACGATGACAAACCTGGCTTTGCCGCTTCTGGCCGCTCCCAGCGTGTCTCGTTTGTCACCACATGATACCAGTACTCACGACCATCCTAAAACAAGTTGCCGGGGGGGGGAAGACGATCGCATACATGAGACGTGATCATGGTGGCATTGCCAGCTGCAAGCGCGGCAGATCTGATGGAGTCGACACAGCCAAACGCAGAGAAGAAGTGACAGAGCCAGATAGACAGACAGACATACATACATACAGACAGACAGACAGATACACACACACATACATACATACATACATACATACATACATACATACATACATACATACATACATACATACATACATACATACATACATACATACATACAAACAAACATACATACATACACACAGACACACACACACACACACAAGCAAACCAACCGGTGCTGTGGCTTTGCGCCAAGGGTCGGCCTGTGCGTGTGGCGGCGGTGCATGGCCAGCGGGTGGCACTGGCGGTGGACCATACGGCCCAGGCGGTGGCGGCATTGGGTACCCCGGCGGCCCCTGTGGTGGTGGGAACGGCCCCGGAGGCGGGCCACCATACACTAGCATGCGTGAAGCAACACGACGACGACGACGACGACAACAACAACAACAACAATAACGGTGAGCAACCGCTTCCTCCTCCTCCTCCTCCTCCTCCTCCTCCTCCTCCTCCTCCTCCTCCTCGATCCGTTGAGTGCCATGCCAGCGCAAACAGAGATACATAGACAGACACGCGCAGGGATGCACGCACATGGACGTACAGACAGACAGACACGAACGCACACACACACACACACGCACACACACGCACACACACGCATACACGCACAATCACGCATACACGCACTCACGCGTACACGAACACACACGCACACACGTACTCATGGGTGGTGGTGCACCACGAGGTGGAAACCCGAAAGGTGGTGGATGGCTCTGTCATTGACGAAGCAAAGTGCAAGTTCAAGTGTACGTCACATCATGTCATTCAGCGAACATCCAAGCACAGGCAAGCCCTTCAGAGAAGCCCATGTCACTTCACACCACGCTCGCATGTCACAACAGTGCACACTGGCTGGCTGGCGAACGCGCTCACCATTGTCGCTTGTGTTCACTTGTGTTGTTCACTTGTCTTTGCCACAAATGCACACATTGATCAATGTCCAGCACCACTTCGACTGAAGTCAGTCGTCATCGGGATGATGCACGTTGTGCGCGCTGATGATCATCGTGGAGCACGCGCTGGGTCTGGGTGGGTGGCCAAGACTGCCGCTGTGCTAGCTGCAGTTGCAGCAACGTCGCGAAGTACACGGAACAGACGTGCCGGGTTGCTGGAAACGAGGAGAACGAGGGAGAAGACGAGGTTGAGGGCGCCACTGTTGTTGCTGGCACCGCTCTCCCTCTTGCTTGGCGTCCACGTCTTCCTCGTCTTCTTTGTTGGTGCGGAGGTGGTGCTGGAAGAAGATGAGCACGGTGCGTTCCACATCAACACCACCCATCCACAGGAGCAGCACAAGCAGCAGCAGCCGGCGGCTGTGTTTGTGAATGGGGTGAACGTGGCGGAGATGTTTGAGCTGATACAAGAGCAGCAGAGCATGTTGCGAGACCTGGATCGCGTGAACACGAACCAAGCACGGCAGCTGAGCTCCTTGGACCGCCAGCTGTGCGACATCACACCACCGACCGTGGACACCACAACCATCACGGGGCTCGGCACCACGTCAACATTCAAGTGGTCGGATGGTGTCTTGGCCACAAACGGCCTCATTTACTTCACGCCGTTGAACGCCGACGCTGTGCTCATCCTTGACCCAAGCACCAACAGTGCTGACACTACGACAATGTCTGGCTTCTCGAGCGATGGAGAGAAATGGGGTGCCGGCGTGCTTGGCGACAACGGCCTCATTTATGGCATCCCATACACTGAGACGTCGATCCTCATCATCAACCCGACGACCAATACAACCGACACAACAAGTATTGCACAACTATCCAGTGGTGGCGGCAAGTGGCTGAGTGGCGTTGCGGCTGACAACGGCCTCATCTATGGCATACCGTGGAATTCGTTCTTCGTCCTGATCATCGACCCTGTCGCAGGGTCAGCGGACACGTCGACCATTGGTAGTGGCTTTGGAACAGCCAAGTGGTTTGGTGGCGTGCAAGCGCCCAACGGCCTGATCTACGCGGCCCCCACCTCTGCATCCAGCGTGCTCATCATCGACCCTGTGACCAACACGGCAGACACGACGAGCATCTCCCCGATTGTCGGCGAATACAAGTGGCGCGGCACTGTGCTTGCTGGCAATGGGCTCATCTATGGCATACCACATGTGGCCTCCTCTGTCCTCATCATTGACCCAGCTGACCACACAGCTGACACCAGCACGCTGAGTGGCTTGTCCACGGATGATCGGAAGTGGAGCGGCGGTGTGCTTGCAAGCAACGGCCTCATCGTCGGCATTCCGTTGAATGCTGGCTCCGTTCTCATCATTGATCCCACGACCAACACCGTGGATACAAGCACGCTAGCTGTTTCCACAGACGTGGTCAAGTGGGGTGCTGGCGTGCTCGCAAGCAACGGGCTCATCTATGGCGTGCCGGTCGCTGCTGACGCAGTCCTCGTCATTGACCCAATTGGTTGTTGATGATCTGGTGCGTGGCGCATGCATGTGTGTGTGTGTGTGAGTGAGTGTGTGTGTGTGTGTGTGTGTGTGTGCGTGCGTGCGTGTGTGTGTGTGTGTGTACATTTGTGTATGTGTGTCTCTGTCTGTCTCTTTGCCTGACTGTGTTGAGCTCGTTCTGGTCCACCTTCTCTGTCAACACCACCGGCTTTGCATGACCTTCCTTGTGTCCGTGTCATTCGCTCACCAACCACTATCACCACCACCACTACCCACCCATGTGCAGGCACGCGTGAACCGGTATGCGAGCATGCGCAGCAAGCGGAGTGTGCGAGCGCGCCAGCCAAGTCGCGGCAAGTTCATGCGCCAGAGCGTGCGGTCTCGCAGCAACACGGTGTCGACGTCGTCACAGCAGGGCAACCGGCCCCTCTCCTTCTACGACAACATGCCCGTCAGCGCGTTTGTCGCTGGCGGTGCGACCACCACAGCACACGCGGGGACCATGATGACAAGCCCGCAGGGTGAGCCACGTGCACGTGTGCAGTCCACAAGCAGCGGCACAGGCGGCGCACGCAAGTTTGCAATTGTGTGATTGGACAACTGCAGAAGAAGGTGGTGTGTGGTGTGAGGTGTGAGGGAGGCAGGCAGATGGATCAAAGGGTTGGAGAAGGGTGGGGTTGATGTGGTCGTTGTCGTGGTCGTAGTGGTGGTGGTCGTCGTCGTTGTCATGGTGGTGGTGGTGGTGGTGGTCGTAGTGGTCGTAGTGGTGGTGGTGGTCGTCGTTGTCATGGTAGTGGTGGTCGTCGTCGTTGTCGTGGTGGTGGTGGTGGTGCTGGTGGCAGGCAGAAAGGAAGGGTGGAGGCGGGGATGGCACGTGCACGTTGCTTTCTGTGAGTGAAATAAGAGAACATGTGCGCAACGAGTGTCACAGTTGTTGATTGCGTAGCGGTAGCTCAAGAGTGGTTGTTCGGTCGTGGTTTGGTCCTTGTGTGTTGCTTTCGTTGATGTCACAGAACGTCTGCAACCTCTCTCCTCCCATAGCAGTTGCAGTGAAAATGGGTATGCGGTTGAACTCGTGTGTGTGCATGTGTTTGTTGTTGATGGTTACTACTGGGTTGATGCAACCGATGTGCATGAACCAGTGAACGAAGAGCACATGAACGAACGAACAAACAAGCGACCGAAACAAGTCTGCAAGAAAGTAGACACCAAACGAATTCAAGCAAGCAAGGGCAAGACAGCTCCCTCATCAAGCAAAGCCGGAACTGGACGTGTTGTGGACACGAATGTGATCATGATGGTGGTGATGGCGAAACGAGGTGACATGGAGACACAAACACAAGGCGAGATGTGGAGGCAGGGCAAGCAACAGGAAACGCAGAAAACATCAGAAGGGAGCAGGGGTTCGGAAGAGGGTCAGGCAAGCTTGCTGAGCAAGCGGTCTGCCTGTTGCTGCACACCACGGTTGCTTGGGTGGTTCTCCTTGGCCTGTCTGGCGAGGAGAGACACGTTTTCGGAACGAAGGTGATCGCTCAAGCCAGGGTGAGATGCGATGACTACAAGTGCATTACACCCACTCTCTTGCACATCGCCTTTGTTGGTGTAGTTCTTCATCGCCGCAATCACAGCATCAATCCCACCATTCAATCCAACCGCAGCCTTGTTGTCATCATTGTTGTATGCCAGGTTCCCCAGCGCAGCACACCCTTGCTCTTGCACACCGACGTTGCTGGTGTGGCTGTTCATCGCCGCAATCACAGCATCAATCCCACCATTCAATCCAATCGCAGCCTTGTTGTCGTCGTTCATTGCCAGGTTTCGCAGCGCAGCACACCCATTCTCTTGCACACCACCGTTGCTGCTGTGCGTCTTCATCGCCGCGATCACAGCATCAATCCCACCCTTCAATCCAATCACCACCCTGTTGTCGTCGTTCATTGCCAGGCTCCACAACGCACCACACCCTTGCTCTTGCACACCACCGTTGCTGTTGTGCAACTTCATCGCCGCAATCACAGCATCAATCCCACCCTTTGACGCGATCGCAACGTCGTTGTCATCGTTCACTGCCAGGTTCTGCAGCGCACCACACCCATTCTTTTGCACAGAGCCGTTGCTGTTGTGCATCTTCATCGCCGCAACCACAACATCAATCCCGCCCTTTGACGCAATCGCTACCGCGTTGTCGTCGTTCACTGCCAGGTTCTGCAGCGCACCACACCCATTCTTTTGCACAGAGCCGTTGCTGCTGTGCATCTTCATCGCCTTGATGATTGCGTCGATGGCGCCGGATGCAACCGCCTCCACACGCTTTGGCTCACCGTCCATTGCCTGGCCTTCCAGTACCTTGCAGGCAAAACGTTGCACGTCAGCAGAGGCGGGAAACGCCTGCATCAACTGCACAATCTCAGCCGCGTGCATGCTACGGCCGTTGGTCTGCAGCTTGCGCACGGCGTCCTCAGCACTACCGCCACTGACTGCACGCACCCCATGAACTTGGGAAGAGGACGCTGAGCTAGTTGATTGTGGTTGCTGCAGCTTCACTGGTGAACCGACGCCGGTCACGTCCTTGAGCTTGGCGATGATGGCGTCCACAAGCTCGTCTGGCGGAGCGGAGCGCTCGGCACCCTGCGGCTGCCATGGGTGGTAGGCGATGGTGGGCGGAAGCCAGAAGCGCGTCTTGGCGTGCTTGAAGCGGTCGCACATCTTCACCAGGAAGAACGGCTTCTCGTCGTTGATGATGAACTCGAGCTCCTCGCGCGAGCTGAACTTGCTGTCCGTCTTCTCGCCGTACGTGTGCGTGCCCATGATCACCACCAGCTCGCACTCGTCGATGGCCTCGATCACGGCGTCGGCGATGCTGTCGCCAGAGGAAACGGCGCACAGGAACGTGGGCACGCCCCGCTTGTCCAACGCCTTCTTCAGGGCTTCGCTCTCCTCCATGGCCTCGCTGAAGCGCAGCGAGATGAACACCCGGTGTGGTGGCATGGTTTGCTTCTTGGTGCTTGTTCGTTTGGTGGTTGTGGGTCGCTGCTGGGCTTGGGTTGCGCTGTCTCACTGTCTTGCTGTCTTGAAAAACAAAAAAATGGCCCTACAAACACTTGTAACAAGTGTAACAAGGGGCGCGTGTGATGGCTGTGTAAATGCACGGAATGACGCATTTCCATGTCGACTGAAGTCAGTTGTTTGCGTGCGCGTGTTTTGGACCTGTTTATGGGTCGTAGCGTCGCGAAGCACTGAAGCAAATCAACCCAAGACGGTCGATCGGAGCGGCTGATCAATACGATGAGGCTGAGGGCGCCACTGTTGTTGCTGGCACAGCTTTGCCTCTTGCTTGGCGTCCACATCTTCCTCGTCTTCTTTGTTGGTGCGGAGGTGGTGCTGGAAGAAGATGAGCACGGTGCGTTCCACATCAACACCACCCATCCACAGGAGCAGCACAAGCAGCAGCAGCCGGCGGCTGTGTTTGTGAATGGGGTGAACGTGGCGGAGACGTTTGAGCTGATACAAGAGCAGCAGAGCATGTTGCGAGACCTGGATCGCGTGAACACGAACCAAGCACGGCAGCTGAGCTCCTTGGACCGCCAGCTGTGCGACATCACACCACCGACCGTGGACACCACAACCATCACGGGGCTCGGCACCACGTCAACATTCAAGTGGTCGGATGGTGTCTTGGCCACAAACGGCCTCATCTATTTCATTCCGTTCAGTGCTTCCTCCATCGTCATCCTTGACCCAAGCACCAACGGAGTGGATGACACGACAATGGGCGGCTTTCCAACTGACACCTCAAAGTGGGGTGCCGGCGTGCTTGGCGACAACGGCCTCATCTACGGTGTACCGTTCACAGCAACATCCGTACTTGTCATCGACCCCACAACGAACACCGCCGACACAACCACCATCTCTGGCCTGTCCTCGAGTGGTGGCAAATATTTCAGCTGTGTACTGGCCGACAATGGCCTCATCTATGGCGTCCCCTGGTCTGCACCAGCCGTGCTCATCATCGACCCGGCGGCCAACACAACGGACACAACCTCGATTCAGGGGCTAACCGCCAACCGTGAGAAGTGGCAAGGTGGCGTGCAAGCGCCCAACGGCCTGATCTACGCGGCCCCCACCTCTGCATCCAGCGTGCTCATCATCGACCCTGTGACCAACACGGCAGACACGACGAGCATCCCGAGCCCGCTTTCTGGCTCCCGAAAGTGGGGTGGTGCTGTGCTGGCAAACAACGGCCTGATCTACTGCATCCCGTTTGTCATCCATGCTGCGCTTGTCATTGATCCGAGCACCAACACCGCTGAAGCGACGACATTTTCCAACTTGGCTGGAGGCATCTCTTGGCACGGCGGTGTGCTTACAAGCAACGGCCTCGTCGTGGGCATTCCTGCATCAGTGACAGCCGTGCTCCTCATTGATCCTGCCACCGGGACGGCAGACACGTCGACGCTGGCTGTACCGGAGGGTTCAATGAAGTGGTTCGCGGGTGTGCTGGCTCCAAATGGTCTCATCTATGGCGTACCGCACAATGCCGACGCTGTCCTTATCATTGACCCCGGCTGCTGACACTGCATGCGTGTGCGTGTGTGTGTGTGTTTGTGTGTGTTTGTGTGTGTTTGTGTGTGTGTGTGTGTGTGTGTGTGTGTGTGTGTGTGTGTGTGTGTGTGTGTGTGTGTGTGTGTGTGTGTGTGTGTGTGTGTGTGTGTGTGTGTGTGTGTGTGTGTGGTGCGGAGGGGAATGGGGAAGGTGAGTATTGTGCTGTGTGTTGCATTGGAGTGTGTCTGTGTCCTCATCTTTGGCCGCCGCTGGTTGTTGTGTTTTTGTGCCTGTGTGAGCAGCATGAGTCCAGAAGAGCAGGCAAACCTCATCGAAGCCGGTGCGTTCAACTAGTGTGTGTGTTTGGACGTGCGTGTGTGCACGTGTGTGTGTGTTTGGACGTGTGCGTTTGGACGTGCGTGTGTTTGGACGTGCGTACGCGTGGCGCCCACAGGTCGCTGCTTGCTTGTGTTGTGTGCTTGTGTTGCGTACTTCATTGACCTCACCCACTGTATTTGCTCATTGTACTGCATCTTCATTGGCAGAGGGCAAGATCCTCGTGGACGTCAAGGCGTAAGCACGACACACACACACACACACACACATGTGCATGCGTGTTTGTTGTATGTACGTGGATCGACGTGCATGCAAGAATGCACGCACGTGTGTTCACGCTCGTTCCTCCCTGTTCAGGCCCTTGAAGGACCGCTTCCGCGCCCTGTTTGCCCTCCGCAACCTCGGCGGTCAGCGCTCCATCGAGCTCATCAACCAATGTAAGAAGTGGACAGTTGTACGTGTGTGTGCAGCGTGCGTGTGCGTGTGCGTGTGCGTGTTTGTGTTTGTGTTGTGCGTGTGTGTGCATGTATGTGTGCATGCGTGTGTCTGCGTGTGTGGCTATGTGTGTTTGTGCATGCGAGTGATTGTGAGTGACTGTGAAGCCGTGTGCATGTGAACCCGTGTGCATGTGTGCATGTGTGTGGTGAGTTGATGTTGCCCACATCCCGAGGCTCCCACCACACAATACCAACGTCAAACATCCAATCACCCACCCCTTCCCGCCTCCTTCACACGCTCAAGGCTTTGAGGACGAGTCTGCGCTGCTGAAGCACGAGTGCGCATATTGCCTCGGGCAGATGCAGGACGACGTGGCACTGCCATATCTGTCCAAAGTGCTGGAGGACGAGCAGCAGGATGTGATGGTGCGACACGAAGCGGCCGAGGCACTTGGAGCGATTGGCAACCCAGCGTCACTCGACCTCCTCCTCGAATACACCGATGCGCCCCAGCCCGAGATCTCAGAGACGTGCCAGGTGCGACAATGGTGGTGGCAATAGGGATGCGTGGTGGGTGGTGGCAGTGGTAGTCGCGATGATTTTTGAAGGTTTGTGTGTGTGTGTGTGTGTGTGTGTGTGTGTGTGTGTGTGTGTGTGTGTGTGTGTGTGTGTGTGTGTGTGTGTGTGTGTGTGCGTTTCTCTTACGTCCTCGCCCTCTCCATGACCCTCCCACCAACACGTTACAACCGCCACCACCACCACCACCACCACCACCACCGCCAGATTGCGGCCGATCGCATTCGGTTCCAGCAGCAGAAGAACGAGGCGCCCACAGCGTAAGCCAACAGTGGGGTGGGTGATGGTTGGTTGGTGATGGTTGGTGGTGGGGTGGGAACACTGAACACTGAAGTTACAGCTTGCATTACATGTTGGGCATGCGAAACGGCCGGAAATCGGTGACCACCCTCCTTCCCACCACCACAACCACACCATTGTCACTCACATCACCCCTCACCACCACTCACTCACTCGCACTATCACTCATATCACCCCTCAACACCACCATCCAATCCAATCCAATCCAATCCAATGCACCCATTTCTTCCAATCCATCGGTGCATGCGTGCAGAGACGCCAAGTTTCTGTCTGTTGATCCTGCACCCGCAGCGCCGGAAGACACACCCATCCCAGACCTCAGGGCCACGCTCCTCGACACATCCAAGCCGCTCTTTGAGCGATACAGGTGTCGTGTGTTGTGTTGGTGTTGCTGTAATATTGCGGTGGTGTGTGGTGTTGCTGGGGTGTTCTGTGGAGTGTGCTGTGTTGTGTTGGTAAGAGGTTGGAGGATTTTGTCATGCCAGTACCAATTGGTTTCCCTCCAGCCATGCACCTACCCATCCCCTCCTAACCCATCTCAACCTCCCGCTTCCACCTTCCCCCACCAGGGCGCTGTTTGCGCTGCGCAATATTGGCAGTGAGGATGCTGTTAAGGCGATTGTCGACGGATTTCAAGACAAGAGCGCCCTCTTCAGACATGAACTCGGTCAGGATGTGGGAGGGGAATGTGGTTGCGAGAGGCGAGAGTTAAGTGAGTGAGTGAGTAAGTGAGTGAGTGAGTAAGTGAGTGGGTGAGTGAGTGGGTGAGTGAGTGAGTGGGTGAGTGAGTGTGAGTGTGCGAGTGTGTGTGTGTGTGTGTGTGTGTGTGTGTGAGTGTGTGCGTGTGTGAATTAATTCGTGGGTGCACTTACTCACCGATGCCTTGTCCTTGTCCAACGCTGTGAACTCGAATTTCGCCCTGGTCAGGGTATGTGTTGGGCCAGTTGCAGCACCCGGCCGCCATCGAGGGCCTCAAGGCGGTGAGGCGACGCACGCACACACACACACACACACACACACACACACACACACACACACACACACACACACACACGCACACACACACACGCACACACACACACACATGCACACACACACACACACACACACACGTGCATTAACACACACACACACACATTCACACATACATTCGCACACATGCACACATTCACACATACATTTACATGTACACACACCACCAGCGGCTTGAGGACGGTGCCGAAAACTACATGGTGCGACACGAGTGCGCAGAGGCGCTCGGATCCATCGCACACGACAAGGTGGTGATGTCAGACGATGATGACATGCTGTTGTTGTTGTTGATGGG
>NW_004754900.1:452573-465073 GCF_000188695.1 Salpingoeca rosetta | reverse complement strand
TGTGTGCGTATTTATGTGTGCATGTGTTCGTGTCTTGTTCGTGTGCATGTGTGTGTATATTTGAGTGTGCGTGCGTGTCTTGCTTTTGAGAGCACACTTCACGCCCATTCACCAATTCACGCTCCTCCTTCCACAACCACCAACCACCAAACACATGTAATTAGTCTGCTGCCATGATGGCAAACACTGCTGTGCACATGGATATCACTGTGCTGGCTCCCGCTGCGAGGCAGATGATGTGGAGCAGCACCCATACATGCCGTGGATGCCGCTATACAACCTGTGCCGGGGACCTTTGCCGACACAGCGGTTGAAGAACGTGGTGGATGACACGGACTTTGTGTACTTCAGCGACAACGGCGACATTGAGAGGCCGGACAGGTCAGGCATCCGCATGGCTGTCATTGTGGTGCATGGTGCTGCCCGCAATGCCGACGAGTACTTCTGCTCCATGCTCGAGGCTGCGGCGCTGCAGTCCCACTACCCGCGCAACTCCGTCGCCGTGTTTGCACCTTGGTTCATGGAGCCCCAGGACAACCCTCCGGACGGTGAGCATTGGGGCGCTCTGTGTGTGTGCATGTGTGTGTGTATCTGTGTGTGTGTGTATCTGTGTGTGTGTGTATCTGTGTATCTGTGTGTGTGTGTGTGTGTGCATCTCTCTCTCTCTCTGTGTGCCTGCCTTTCTGTCTCTGTGTGTGCGTCTGCTTTCCTCTGTGTGTGCGTGTGTGATTGCATGTATCTGTTCCACAAACTCCTTCCACACACTCCTCGTCTCACCACCACCTTACTCACGCCTACTTCGCTCCCCCTCCCTCCAACCTCCCCCACTTCAACCCAGGCGTGGTGTACTGGAGCGGTGCGGACGAGAACGGCGTGTGGCGGTCTGGGCAGGAGTCGGAGCCCAGCGCAACCAAGACGGGCGCCACCACCAGTAGTTACGCCATCCTCGACCGCATGCTCAAGGCGCTCAACTCCACGCACACGTACCCGAAGCTGCAGCAGGTGACGCTGGTCGGGCACTCGTCTGGCGGACAGACGGTCCAGCGCTACGCCCTGACGCAACATGCGCTGCACCTCGGAAGCGGGCTTGCCCGCGCGTTCCGCTATGTGGTGGCCAATCCTTCCTCCTACTGCTACCTCGACCCGCGCAGGTGGATTGACGGGGACCTCGTCATCCCCACGGAGGAGCAGCTCAACAACTGCGACAACTACAACATGTGGGAGTGGGGCCTGGACGGCGCGTTTCCGCTGTACGTTGCCAACGGGCGGCCCGTGGACACCCTCAAGCAGGCGTACGCGCACCAGCACGTGGTGTACCTGCTTGGCGGCAACGACACGTGCAACGAGGACCTGGAGCCAGGCTGCCAGTCGCACGGCCTGGAGAAGACATGCATGGACATGTTTGAGGGGCGGTTCAGGCTGGAGCGCGGGCAGCTGTACTTCAAGTTTGTGCAGGCGTTCTTCAAGCGGCCCGTGCACAACATCTCCGTGGTGCCAAACGTGGGGCACGACCACACGCTGGCGTTCCAGTCCACGCAGGGCCTTGCTGCCATCTTTGAGCCCGGTGACGACGTGTTGGGTGCAGCTGGTGGCGGCCTGAAGCAGGCGGCGAACGTCACGCTCGCTGTGCTGGCGTCGGCGGTGGTGGTGGCCATATTGGTTGGCATCTACCGCAACCTCAAGCGCAAGTCAGCGCTCATGCCGTCATCCTTGCTCGGGCCTCATGGTGGTAGTGGTGGTGGTGGTGGTGGTGGTGGTGGTGGCACCAACAACAGCAGCAACACGCTGCACTCTGCGCTCGCCTCTGTGTCGCAGCACACGGGCTCGGGGGCCATCATGTCGTCCTCGCGCTACCGGCAACTCAAGGACAGTGATGATGATCATGATGAGCATGATGCTGGCAGCCAGCCCTACACTGTGTCGTCGATTCGACAGCCTTTTGTTGACCGTGATGACTGATCGAAATGTGTGTGTGTGTGTGTGTGTGTGTGTGTGTGTGTGTGTGTGTGTGTGTGTGTGTGTTTGATCCGACATGCATGTCCTTGATTGCTTGCCCCTTTGCCGCTGTCCTGTGTGCACAAACTCTTGAGTACACTTTTGAAATCCTCATGTCACATCGGTACAGCACCTTCAGAGCGCGCGCACACACACACACACACACAACACGCAAGCGCCGTGCCTCTGCTCTCTCTCTCTCTTCGCACTGTGTCTTCCACATTCTCAATTGCGGAGGATTTGCCGAGGGCTGCCCGTGTACTTGACAAGGCGTGAAAGCCTTTAAAACATCATCAGTGGTGAGCTGGTCGCCTGAGATGACTTCCTTCACATACCAAACGAGAGAGCATGGAGAGCGACGAAGACAGCAGAGAACGAGCACAGCGGCAGCACAAATGACGCAAATGACGCACACGCACAAGACACGTCACCGACCGAACATTGCTGGTTTGGTCGTAAAGAGTCGCATAGAGCAACACAAAACACAGACAGAACAGCGTGGAGAAGAAGGAAGAAAGGGCAGAGTATAGTAGGAGCGCAACGTAAAGAAGGGGAAGACGACACCAACATGGATGCACAACACGACACCCGAAAGGACCAAGACTATCCACAAACAAAACAGCACGGGGGAGCTTAGAGCTTGTCGTAGTACTTGTCCAGAGGGAAGGGCTCGGGGGAGAGACCCTTGCGGGTACGGGACTTGTTGACAATCTGACCGGCAATGGAGGATGGGTCGAGAGGATCGGCGGTGAGCACCTGCCAGTGATCGAAGACGCACTGGGGGAAGGCCTGGCCACCGGTACCGGCGCGGAGGGCAGAGTCGAAGCCAAAGGACTCCATGACGGGCAGGTAAGCCTTGACGTTGTACATGGGGGTACCGGCAACGCGGTTCTCCTCGAAGACGTGACCACGACGGCGGGTGAGGACACCGTAGATGCCACCAATGGCGTTCTCTGGGCACTGAATCTCGACAAGGAAGACGGGCTCCATGAGGCGGGGAGAGGCGGTGAGGCAGCACGCGTACATGCAGCGGCGGGCGGTGGGGATGATCTGGCCGCCACCGCGGTGGATGGCATCGGTGTGCAGGGTGACATCGTAGATGTTGAAGCGGATGCCGCGCATGTTCTCGTCGGCGAGCACACCCTCCTTGGTGGCCCACTGGAAACCAGCGACGACGCTGTCCTTGATCTCGTTCAGGTACTGTGTGAATGAGAGGGAGCGGGAGAAAGGAGATGGGGTTTTGAGTGAGTGAAATTGCAGTGCAAATGAGCGGGATGATGATGCCGCGTGTGAGTGCCGAACAACAAGAGGTGGAGGAACATGGCGGATAACAACAACCCCTCAGCAAAAAATTAGAGTGTTTAACATTGAATAAAGCATCACCATACGCCATACAAGGCGCACGTCAGATGTAAATCAATGATGTGCATCATCAGGAGGAGAGGGAAACCACTGTGAAGTCGAAGGCCTGGCCGCAAGACAAACAACAGCATTGACGAAAAAAAAAATCCAACAATAATAGCACAGTCGCGCTCACCTGGACACCCTTGGAGACATCGACGACGACGTTGGGGCCAGTGCCCTCAGGGCCGAAGCACCAGATCTTACGGGCATCGGTGAGGTCCCACTCAAAGTTGTCGGCGAGGTAGCGGGCGCGCTCCTTAGGGTCCTGCCTGGAGGTGACCTTCTCGTCCTCAATGGCCTCAGCGAGACCCTCGGCGAGAGGCTCGGCCTTCATGAAGAGACGGTTGTGCTTGTTGGGGGACTTGGAGAGGCACATGATGTTGGACATCTCGGAGACGGTCTCGCGGTAGGACACGACGGGCTCGGACTTCTTGATGGGGATCTGGGCGTGGTCCTCCTCGAGATCCTTGAGGCAAATCTCGAGATGGAGCTCACCGGCACCGGCAACAATGTGCTCGCCAGACTCCTCGATGATGCACTGGACCATGGGGTCGGACTTGGCAAGGCGCTTGAGACCCTCGACGAGCTTGGGGAGGTCCGAGGGGTTCTTGGCCTCGACGGCGACGCGGACGACGGGGGAGACGGAGAACTTCATGACCTTCATGTTGTGGGCGGCATCGGAGGTGGTGATGGTACCGGTCTTGACGAGGAACTGGTCGACGCCGACGAGACCGACAATGTTACCGGCGGGGACGTCCTCAATGGGCTCAATGTAGCGGCCCATCATGAGGATGGTGCGCTGGATGTTCTTGATGAAGAGATCGTCCTTCTTGCCGGGCACGTAGTTGGGCCCCATGATGCGGCACTTGAGGCCGGTGGCGACCTTGCCAGAGTAGACACGGCCGAAGGCGTAGAAGCGGCCCTTGTCGGAGGTGGGGACCATCTTGGAGATGTACATCATCAGAGGGGCCTCGGGGTCGCAGTTCTTGATGCCAAGGGCGGCCTCGTCGTCGTGGGGGCCTTCGTAGAGCATCTCCATACGGTAGGCCTGGGCGGTGACGGGGGAGGGAAGGTGGATGGCAATCATCTGCAGGAGAGCCTCACCGGCGGGGAGCCAGCGGCGCATCATGACCTTCATGAGGGGCTTGCCCTCGAGGCTCTTCTCGTCACCCTGGAGCTTGATGTCGAGCTTCTCGATGAGCTTGGCGGTCATGTCCTTCTTGAAGTTCATGACGGCGTCGAAGAGCTTGTAGATGGGGTCGAGCACGAACATGTTGAAGCCACGCTGGAAGCCGTCGCCCTCGGACTTGCGCCACTTCTTGGTCTTGGCGTTGAAGAACTGGTTGCCCCAGAGGCGGGACATCATCTTCTCAATGTCAATGCCAAACTTGGCAGAGTACATCTCGGCAAACTGCTTGAGGGTGAAGGCCCAGCCGTGGAGGCCGGAGCCAAAGCCGACGGTGCCCTTGGCGACGTCGACCTGGATGGGGCCCATGGGACCGTCGTCGTCACCGTAGGTGGCGATGATGACGTTGACGCTCTCGACGATGCGCTGGAACGTCTGGTAGAGGTCCTCCTTCTCCAGCTGGAGCTCGAGGAGAGCGCGGTCCATCTTGTTCATGAAGAGGATGGGCTTGATGCGCTCGGCAATGGCCTGGCGAAGCACAGTCTCGGTCTGCACGCACACGCCGGAGACGCAGTCAACGACGACGAGGGCGCCATCGGTGACGCGGAGGGCGGCCGTCACCTCGGACGAGAAATCGACGTGCCCGGGGGAGTCGATGAGGTTGATGAGGAAGGCGTTGCCCTGGCTCTCCTGCTTGACGAAGACCATGTCCTTCTCGTCAAGCTCGTAGTACAGGGAGATGGCGGTGGACTTGATGGTGATGCAGCGCTCCTGCTCATCGGCACGGGTATCCGTGAAGCGGGTCTCACCGGCCTTGGCACCGGCGATGATACCGGCCTTGGACACGAGCGAGTCCGTGAGGGTGGACTTGCCGTGATCGACGTGGGCAATCACAGACATGTTACGGATGTTGTGACGCTTGTCCATGATCTCACGGATCTGGCTCACTGTGAAATGCACCTGAGTTTGGAAAGAGAAAGGGGGCAGGGGTAGGGGTCGAGCGTGTGTGAGTGTGTGTGTGAGTGAGTGGGTGGTGTGGTGGATGGATTCAGCCATTGATGCATGTTTGTGTGTGCGTTGGAGCGAAGAAGGGGAACGGTCAAGAAGAGAAGGATGGTGAGAGAAAAGAGGGGGACGAAAAGGAAATCGGTTTTCAGATGCCATATTGGGTGGTGGTGGACCACGTGCGTGCGCATAAAAGCGATCGCAGATGAAGACAAGTTGGCAGACGCAAAGGCGAAAAAAACAACGAGGGAAGAGTGTGCAATCGTGGAGGAGAGGATCAACATTGGTGGCAAGGGAAGAGGAGGAAAACGAGCATGCACACAAGTCCGCCGAAGGTGGCAGTAGAATCGTCGACGCGAGGAAAACGCATATGTGCACATGTGCACATGTGCACATATGCATGTGTGCATGCACATGTCTTTGAGATCGCCCTCCCATAAAGAAGAGCGGGATGCTTGTGGATGCACTCGCTTGCACACACCCACACAAACCCAAGCACGCTCTCGTGTGCACGCACAGAGGCACAGGCACAGGCAGGTGCACTTACCATGGTGGCGGTTGTCTCGTGGGAGGGGTGAAAAGGGAGGGTGGGTGACCGGCAGGTGGATGAAGGGTGATGTGCACGCGGATGCGACCAAAGGGAAAAAGGCAGAATCAAGAGACACACGCGCACACAAGAGAGAGAGAGAGCAAGAAAGCAAGCAAGAAAGAAAGGTGAGAGCAAGCGGTTGCGCGCGTGGCTGGCAAATTTTTTTGTCTGCTGCTGTGGGTGGGTGTGCAGTGATTGCGCACGGCTTTTGTGTTGACGATCATTCGTTGACGATTTCTGTTGGTTTTCGCTGACGCGCATGCACGTGGGTTTTGCGGAATGTTGGCGGACGATTTACGGTGCTATTCCCGCCGATCAACTTTGACGTGCGCCAGAATGTGTACCTGAAATCAGGATTGAGCTCATAATCATCATGTCGCACCCGACAATCACCATCGCCGTGCTGACTGTGCTGTTTGTTGTCGTTGGCACTTGTTGTGTGGTGTGGTGGAAGGACACCTCTGAGACGATGACAGAGACAATGACTGGCGCGATGGCGGGGGTGACGGGGGAGGCGATGGCGGCGGATGGGGAGCTGGCGAGGAGCGCCACACGGCAAGAGGGCACACAACACACGAGGTTTCTCATCGAGAAGCACCGCAATGGCATCTTGACCGTGGCAAGTGTAGTTGAGAAGGAGGAAGAACTCCATGTGGGGAAGAAGGAGGGGGACGACACGAGGAAAAGTGCACAACATGTGCAGCAGCATGTGCAACAGCAACAGCAACAGCAACAGCAACATAAACAGCAACATAAACAGCAAAAACAACAGAAACAGCAACAGCAGCACACGCACCAACAGCAACACCCGCAGGGCCACAGGGAGAGGTTAACAGCAAGGCGGGTGCTGGGGTTGTTGTCCAGTCAGACGGAATCGGACGCCCTGCGACGGCTGTTTGTGGATGTGCTGCAGCACGGGGTGGACGACAATGGCCGCACTGGCGCCGGGTTCTTCTGGGAGTGCGAGCCAATGACCTTGCACACACTCGACGACACATTTCGGATGCGGCTCGTGCCCGCGCCTGCGCTGGACGCCATCAGCACAGACGTGGACGCCTTCAGCGAACACTTTGGCGGCACGGACGGCCAGCCGCAGCCGCGCGTGGTGCACTTCAGCAACCTGGGCGGCGACGCAGAGCTCACTGTGCCTGTTCCGCTGCAAGGGGTGGATACTCGCGCGTATGCGCACATTGGCACATACTATGGGCTGCAAGACCGCGTCGCTGTGGCGGCAGACGGCGACCAGGATTCGAGCAACGTCTTGTCGGCCTTGCAACAGCAGCGGCTTGATGTGCTCCGTGTCGCTGCGGACCAAGCCCTTGCTCGCCTCCATCGCCAGCCTGTCATCTGTCTCTCGACATCAGGGTGCGTGTGCGCTTGTGCTTGCGTGCGTGTGCTTGTGTGTGTGTGTGTGTGCGTGTGCTTGTGTGTATGTGTGTGTATGTGTGTGTGCAACTGTGCGTGTGTGTGTATGTGTGTAACTGTGTGCTTGTGTGTGGTTTTGTGTGTGCAACTGTGTGTGTGTGTGATATTAGCGAGGGCTGTCGATGATCCCGTGTTTGGCGACTGGAAGTCAAAGGTTGACTCACCGTGGCTCATCCTCGCCCCACACTGTCGCCACCACCACAGGCTTGGTGTGAGCTATCTCCATGTGCGCGTGGACGAGCGGCCCAAGTACTATGTCTCGCGCGACTTCAAGGACACCTACACACGGCTTCTGCGATCCCGCACATAGGTTGTGTGTGTGTGTGTGTTTGTGTGTGTGGCGGGAGGGGGCAGAGAACTCAATCGTTTGTCTCGATTGTCATCATCACTATTGTTGTTGTTTATGCTCTTGCATGTTTCTTGCTTGTCTCGCTGGGTCTGTTTTAAGTTGGAGTCGAATTGCATCGTGTGGCTACAGTTATCATCATCATCACACATTGGACAATGCAAATTTAAGTGGCAACGTGGCAACGCACAAGACACACCAGTCACAGAAATACATAAGCGCCAGCAACACGGTGCAAGCACAAGGATATAGGAGGGGGACAAGGAGAGGGGGGGGAGGGGAGGGACGGTTCAGCTATTACAATGCCCACCCATGGATGTTCACAACCAACACACACACACACACACACACACACACACACACACACACACACACACACACACACACACACACACACACACACACACACACACACACACACACACACACACACACACACACACACACACACACACACACACACACACACACATTCACACGCACGCAATTTACATTCACACACACACAACAACAACAACAACAACAACAACAACAACAACAACAACAACAACAACAACAACAACAACAAACACACCAAAACACACCAGCACATGCCCCTTAGCGCGCCGCCAGGTCGCCGCGAGCAAAAGCAGCCATGAGGAGCGGGGCGTTTGCATCAAAGCCAACCACGTCCAGCATGTTCGGGTCGCGCGGATCCGCAATGGTGAAACCCGTGGACGTCATGCCAACCACAATCAGCTTGGCGTTGGGCTTGTTCATCGTGGCGCGGTACTGTCGGAGGGCGTCGCACGGGTGCGTGCCACCGTACCACGTCTCGCTGTCCGTGTACACGACAAACACGTCCACGTCCATCTTGTGCTGCGTGGCGTACAGCATGGGCAGGGCGCAGTCGGTGCGCCCAAAGCTGCGGTGCTGTATCGTCTCCACCACCTCCTGCAGTGGCGCCGTGCGCGGAATGTCCAGCCGTGTCAGCTCGTGGCAGAAGGCAACCACGTCCACGTGCTCCTCCGTGCGCAGCGTCACGCAGGCAAGCGCCGCGGTTGCATCACGTGCGGTCAGCGGCGAGTTCATGATGGGCACGCTCATGGACCCGGACACGTCCAGCGCCAGCAGGTACCGCTCGTTGGTGGGCGCCACGTTGGCGAAGCTGGCGTCAAACGCGCGGTCCAGTGACGCAATCACGCGCGGATGTGGGGTCCACTCGCCCGCAGACGAGCGGAAGCCCTGCCCCTGCGCATACGTGGAGAGCGCAAGCAGCACGCTGAACGGGTGCACGCGCGCGCGACGCAGAGCAGCCTCGTCCCCCAGCTTCTCGCACACCAGGTCCAGGGCGCGCTGCTGATCCTCAGCGGTGATGCGGTCACGCACCTCCGCGGCCTCCCTGCGCTTTCGCCTTGCCTCCTCCTTCCTCTGCTTCTCCTCCCGCTTCGTGCGCGCCTCCTCGTCCTCGTCCTCGTCGTCGTCCATCGACTCGTGGCGCCGGCGCCCATCGTCACCGACGCTGCCCAGCTTGGCGCACTTGCGGCGCGGGTTGCGCCGCACGTTGTAGCGTGGGGACACGCGCAGGCCTGCCAGGCGCCTCTGCAAAGGCAGCACGCTGCTCTCCGCCTGCTCTGGCTCGCCGTCTTCGTCCTCCGGCGGCGTGGGGAACAGCCCGATGCGGGACATGGTTGCCAGGTTGCGCACCAGCGCCGTGAACGGCATGCCCGGCAGCATGGCAAGCCACACCCGCTTGCAGGACAGGAAGCGCGTGGGGATGTGCTCGCGGACGAGGGCGTGCTCGCCAATGGCGGCGACCACGTTGCCCACGTCCTCCTCGGCAGCGAGGCCGTGCAGCGCCGTGAGGAACGCGTGCAGCTCGCGCGTCGTCTCGTCCTCCGTCCATAGCGCCGCCTGCGCGAGGGCATCCTTGCCTTTGGTCGCGTACGCGTACAGGGCGTTGTGCGCGGCGTCCGCGGGCTTGGCGTGCGCCAGGCGCAGCACGTCGCCGTGGCGCCACTTGTTGCGCTGCTTGTATTTGGTCATGGCGTGGGCCAGCTTGTCCGCGGGCTTGCCGTTGTACCAGGCCGCAACCGCCCGCTGCTGCGCGCGGCCAAAGCCCTTGCCGTCCACAAACAGGCGGCAAAACTCCAGGAACATGAACAGGTGCGTTGGGATGCGGCACACCTCGCTCAGCACGGCGAACGCGCGCTGGCGCGTCGCAGTGTCGCCCTGCTTTGCACACAGCGCAAGCGCGAACAGGGTCGGGTCCTGCTTGGCGGCGCGGCCTTCCACGGACACGGTGCGCACGAGGTCCACCAGCTCCGCGCCCTGCCCGCCATCCAGCAGCCGCTGCAGGCACTGCGCGTTGTCGCGCGTCAGTTTCCGCGCGGACGCGTAGTACGTGCCAGAGTCCGAGCCCAGGATGAGGAACCGCAGCGCACGCGTCATGTCGCTCACCTTGAACACAAACCCGCCCGCGCTGTTCTCCACCTCGTGCGCATGCTGCTTCTGCATCTGCCCAGGACGGCTCGCCATGATTCTTGATCGTTTGGGCAGGAGGGAGTGAGAAGGAGAAGAAGACGAGAGGAAGGGAAGCTGAGATCACGTGCGGGCGAGCGAACACCGGAAGGAAGAAGGGATGAATGGAGCTGAGCAAGCAGTGCCGTCCACTGCACCGTCTCTTGCTTGCTTGCTTCATCACCGCACTGAGTCGCTTGCCTTCTTGTTGCTTGCTTGTTACAAACAACACAAACAAAATACTGCTGACTCAGCAAAGCCATGTGCTGACTCGGCAATCTCGCCGCCGATGATTTCACGCAAATTGCGCGGCGGATTCAAACACACACAACACACAACAAACAGCAACAGCCACCCCTAATCGTCATCACATCATCACCAACCATCATCACCCTGCCGTCTTCTCACCACCACAGAGTCGACGACCCGTGATGAGCCGCAGTACGTTGTGGCGGCGGGCCGGTGCCGTGCTTGCCGTCGGCGCGGTCGCAGCCCACCAATATGACACGCACTTCCGCTACGAGTGCTTCAACAGGAGCATGCGCACGGTGCGCCGCATGCTTGTCTTCATTCGTGTGAACAGCAACACACGTGGTGTGTGTGTGTGTGTGTGTGTGTGCGTGCGTGCGTGCGTGTGTGTGCGTGATGTGTGTGTGTGTGTGCGCGCTGTTGGGAGGTAAAGCAGGCTGCAGCGCGTGAGGTGCGTAAGGTCTCTACTGTCAGTTTGTGGCCTGCGCCCACATGCGTGCCAATTCCCCGCCACATCGTTTCTTCTCAGGCCGTTGCGGCGGTGCAAACCGTATGGGACTACAAGGTCGTCCTGGACCGCCACCCAGATATGATCAGCGACATTCACGCCAGGGTCGCTCGCAGATGGTGTGTGGGGGGGGGGGCGGGATTAGTTGTGTGTGCACCTTTGAGTCACATACACACATACACACACACGCACACACACACACACACACACACACACACACATACACACACACACACACACACACACACACACACACACACCCTCTCCCTTTCTCTATTTCACGCTCACCGTCTGTACTATACCACAACCCTCAAAGGTACAACATCTGCTGCAAGAACGCCGGGCTGTACATCAAGCTCGGCCAGAGCATCAGCATGCAGAACCACGTCCTTCCTCCAGAATACGCAGAACTCTTCGCGAACTTGCAGGTCAGCCGCGTGTGTATGTGCGTGTGTGTGTATGTGCGTGCGTGTGCTTGTGTGTTTGCATATAGGAGGTGTGCAATGTCACATACACACAGCTGAGGTAAGAAGATGCTGTGCGCATCTACATACACACTCGTGCACACTCATGCACGCTCACGTGCTTACATGAACACGTGGACACGAGGACAGGACAAGGCGCCAACGGTGTCCTACGAGGAAGTGTGCGCAGTGATGCGAGAGGACTTTGGGAAGGAGCCAGAGGAGATTTTCGCCGAATTCGACAAAGAGGCAATTGCATCCGCGTCCATCGCCCAAATCCACAAAGCAAAGCTCAAGGACGGCACCGCGGTGCGTGCGTGTGTGTGTGTGTGTGCGTGCGTGCGTGTGTGTGTGTGCGTGTGTGTGTGTGTGTGTGTGTGTGTGCGTGTGTGTGTGTGTGTGTGTGTGTGTGTCTGTGTCTGTGTGTGTATGTGCGAGGAGGGACAGTGCGTGTTTATGTGCCATTCGCCCCCTCACACACACGCACGTGTTATTGTTTGCCTTGTTGCCTGCAGGTTGCCGTCAAGGTGCAGAAACCAAACATCCGATACCAGGTTTGATCGACACCATTTGCATACACACTGGCGTTGTATGTGTGTGTGTGTGTGTGTGTGTTCATGTGTGCGTGCGTGCGTGAGGCATGCTCCGCAAGCGTGTACGCAGTATCATGCGCAAGCAAGCACCACGCAACCTGCCTCGCTTCACCGCTGACACATGCATGCATGCGTGCATGTGTTGGCAGATGCCGTGGGATCTGCTGTGCTACCGCGTGCTCGTCTGGTGCTTTGAAAAGGCGTTTGACCTCCCCATGTACTTCACAGGTCAGCCGCTGTCGTGGTGGTGGCGGTGGTGGCGATGATGGTGGTGGTGGTGGTGGTTGTTCTTGATCA
>NW_004754900.1:440073-445073 GCF_000188695.1 Salpingoeca rosetta | reverse complement strand
GTCTGGTCGCGGCGACATCTGGAGCAGCTCGATGCTGATGGTGACAACAGTGGTGGTCGTGGTGAAGCAATAACAGAAGTGGTTGTGAGATGGGCGCATCTGGACTGATTATCCCGCAATGGCAGCTGGGTGGATGCGCGGAGGCGCACGGTTGAAGGAGCAAACACATTCATGACACACACACACACACAAGCACGCTTGACACACACACACACACACAAGCACACTTGACACACACACACACATGTACACACGCACACACACATGTACACACACATGTACACACACGCACACACACTTGACACACACGCGCGCACACACACATGTACACACGTGCACGCACCGGCCCGCCTTCTCCTCCATGTGAAAGGGGAAGAGCTGGTCAGAGGGCTCGAGCACGCGCGGGGGCAGCAGCGAGGCGAGCGACGCGCCGGAAAACTTGGTGTACAGCAGGTAGTAGTCGGCCTCCTCGTCAATGCCATCCTGCTGCTTCATCTTCTCAACCACCTGATGAAACATGGTGGTGTTGGTCGTGAATATGCGTGGCGTGATCGTGCGAGGGCAACGGTTGGTGGAAGGTGTTGTTATGGCAGGGAGTGAGTACGCTGCACACACGCGAAGAGGTGTGGCAAAGATAGCAAGTGCACGGGGCAGCCCGTGATGCGACACACACACACACACACACACACACACACACACACAGACACAGACACAGGCGCATAGAGGCAGACACACGGGCGCATAGAGGCAGACACACACACACACATATCCACACGACCGGAAACGCACTTCTGCAGCTGTAGTTGATGTGTCAATGCGAAGAACGTGGTACATGTGGTTGGGATCCACCGTGGAGCAGTAGACTTTGATGCACATGAGCTGGCGATCTGCGTCGTCCTCGTCATCGGCGGCGCTGATGCAGCTAATGCAGGGTCGGCAGGCGAACAAAGACGAGCGGCTGGAGTTGCGCGAGCTGTGCTTGCTGCTGCTGCTGCTGCCGCTGGCGTGATTCGGTTGTCTGAACCCCATCGTCAACAGTGCTGCGGCCTCTGCTGGCTCCAACGGCCCAATGCTGAAAACACAAGCAAGTCATGCAGCGTGAGGGTTGTACGTGTGTGCATGCGTGCGTGTGTGCGTGTGCGTGTGAGCATGCGTGTGCGTGCGTGTGAGCATGCGTGCGTGTGCGTGTGCGTGTGCGTGTGCGTGTGCGTGTGCGTGTGCGTGTGCGTGTGCGTGTGCGTGTGCGTGTGCGTGTGCGTGTGCGTGTGCGTGTGCGTGTGTATGCGCGAGCTCACATCGTTTGCTGTCTCCATCTGTTCAAATGCACACACACGCACACACACGGAAGCGCCAACCCCACTGCGAGCAGGGTTGGGTGAGCCATGCAGCCATGTGTGTGTGTGTGTGTGTGTGGACCAACCTGACGCGACTCGCTGCGCGAGCTTCCCGATCCGTGCGGCGGAGCTTGCCGCTTCCACGCGACCCGCTTCGTTTTCGCACGCTCATTCTTGGTGAGCTTTGTGTAGGTGAGGGGTGAGGGGCGCAGGAAAGAGGGAGGAGAGATGACGCTGTGGCACGGTGTGATTGCACTCAAACACGACTCCAACAAAAGGTGTTCTGTATTGTTGGGCGTCGCTTGTTCGCTTCTTGCTTCGCTTTCGCTGGCCTAAATCGAGGTTGCAGAAAAGTACTTGAAAACATAAACGGATCTGTTGAAAATGTCAAATTTGACATTCCGCCGGGAAATTCAAAAACAGTGACACCAACGGATACAACACAGACGCACACACACACACACACACACACACACACACACACACACACACACACACGTCTGTCATGAGCGTACTGGAGATTGTGTCGTCGCTGAAGCGACTGGCAGAGGACGCCACCAACAGAGCAACCATCGTCGAGGTCCGTGGTGAACGTGGAACGTGGAATGAGTGTACATGCAGTTTGCTGCGTTGGACACGATACCCTTTCCTTGCTCACCACCACGATTCGCATAACCACACACACACACACACATACGCACAGGATCGTGGGTGCCTGCCAGGCCTCGTGCTCTTTCTCGATAACTCAGATACACGCGTCGTGCAGACGGCGTTGGACGTGAGTGTGCCTTTGTGACAGTGTCGATGTAGTTGTGACCTCGGGATCCACGGTCGAGAGTCCCGATAGCAGCAGCCAGCCTCCATGCAAAACGACGCTCACTTGCAATGTGCTGTATCGTGGTTGCTGTTTCAATACATACAATTGTGTAGACGCTGAAGCTGTTGGCGACGTGTGAATCCAACCATAAGCGCATGCGGACGGAGCTTGGCCTCGTGGATTCCCTCAAAACAATCAGCAAGCAGGTAGCCAACAAGCTGATGCTTGGTGTGTCGCCATAATCAAGCACATACATTACCACAGCACGCTACAGTATATCTAACAACACTGGCGACACTTGCACATGTGCACAAGCACCCTCGCTCACAAGCACACTCGCCCACAGCCACACCCGCTCATACACACATACACATGCGCGCACACACACACACTCTCTCTCTCCCTCATGCGCATACTCACATACACACACACACACATGTGAACATCAATCAAGGATGGGGCAACTGCAGAGACAGCGTCACGCGTCCTGGCTGTCATTCGACAAGGGAGCGGAAAGAAGCAACAGCAACCCGCGCTGAAGAGCACGCGCGTGCCGCTGTCAACCATCCAGACGCCCGGCCCACACATGCTGCAGACACACACAGCCCGCATGGCGCGAACGGTGGTGCTGCAGGTGATGGGCATGAACGACCTTGACGGGCGCCGCGCTGTGGAGGAGGAATTGCTGGCCATCAAGGGCGTTGTCAGCTTCACCTTTGATATGCGGTCTGCACGCGTCACCATCCGCGTCCGCGATTGGGTCAAGACAGAGGTGAGCACCAATATGCATGTGTGTGATTATATGTGTGCGAGCGTGTGTGTGTGTGTGTGTGTGTGTGTGTGTGTGTGTGTGTGTGTGTGTGTGTCTGGCTGGCTGTTTGTCTGCATATGCTATGTGCCTGTGGCTTCGCGCGCGTGTGTGCTAAACGATTCAGTTGCAGCATGTTCATCTGCGCTGTGTTGTGCTTGAAGCCGGGCGTGCTCACAAACAACACACGATGCAACGCTGCCAACCACCCGGCTCACTCCCGTTGGCCATGCAGGAGCTGTGCGAGGCGATTGGCATGACAAAGACAATGACTGCGCGCCAAGTTGTTCGCAACGATCTTGGACAGGAGGTCATGCTCTCCTTTGGCTCTTCCCCAGTCAAACTCGACGCCGTACGTGGGCCATGGGTATACATAATTTATGTGTGTGCATGCATGTTGGGGGTTGTGATGTACTTGCACATACACGCCGATGTGTGTGTGTGTGTGTGTGTGTGTGTGTGTGTGTGTGTGTGCGATGGATGGATATGCTCTGGCTGGGGTTTCCCTTTGCAACTATGCCGTGTCACCACCGTCATTATCACCTCACTGCCATCGCCATCACCACCATTGCTAGGACGGTGACCGTGCCCGCCCGCCTGTGCCGGAGTATCTCGATGAGGACGACGAGAATATGTTTCAGCCCGAAGTCGGCAAGCACGCCATCACAAAGCAGGGCGATACGCAGGGCGCAGGCTGGCTCGGCGCTATCGGTGGTGGGTTCGTGTGGCAGGGGACGGGGAGGAGGAGTTGTGTGCTGCGATGTGTGTGTGTGTGTGTGTGTGTGTGTGTGTTGTGCTGTGCTGCGATGTGTGTGTGTGTGTGTTGTGCTATGCTGTAGTGTTCTGTATGTCGTTGCCTCAGCTTGGTTTTCTCACCATGATCGCGCACTCACACACACTCACACATGTGCGTGCACTTACGCGTCTCAGGCTATCTGGCCAAGACCTTCTACTGGTGAGGAGGAAGTTTTGTCCAATGTCTGTGTCTGCGTGTGTCGATTCATTTCCCTGTTCCAGAAAGCGCTGTCTTTTGCTTCGTTTCATGCTTGAGTGTGCGCGCGTGTATATGTGCGTGTGTTTTGGTACGTTGTCGTGTGTAACGTCACGTCGTTATAGTACAAAGAGTTGAACGGCACCAAAGCAGAAGCAGTTTCATGTCATCCAGTCAAACACTGCCGGTGATTGCCGAAAGTTTATGCAAATCTTCCTCTATCTGTCATCAATGCATGCATGCGAACGCACAAACACAAAGCACAAACAACACAACACACCTTCCTTGCTTGCTTCCTTCCAACGCACACAGCAGTGCACGACGATGGCTGATGACGGCGCACGCGACGGCAGCGCTGCGGGTACAGAGGAGACGCCTCGTGAGTCACAGCCTGAAGGTGTGGTGCACCCTTCTTGCACAGCGTTTGTGTCTGCTTGTCTCCGCCATTGTTCGCTTGATGTTGGTGGAGGTCGATATCATGCACTGACGCGTCACTTTCAAAGACAAAGGAGACTCACCTCATATACACACACATACATACACACACATGCACACATACACACATACACAACACACCACACACCATACACACACACGTAACTGTAGTGACAGCGGTGGAGGAACCAACGCGGTCCCTGCGACCTCGCCGCACCATCCGGCCACCAAAGCAGTTTGATGAGGCCAACTTTGACCTCTCCCAGAGCGGCTTGGCCTCTGTGAACAAAGGGCGCGACCAGGCGGCACAACAGCACAATGAACCGCAGACAAAGGCACCAACGGGCGGCAGCCCCACTCCTCCCTCGTCTCTCCCCTCTTCTTCTCCCCCTGCGCCCCCTCCTGCTTCATCTGCCGCGAGTGATGTTGGTGCAAGTAAAGCCCGCCATCATCCCACCGCATCCACCCACTCAAGCAAACGCTCCACAGACGACCATGACGCAGCAGCGCCTGCATCTGGCGCACAAGACACCGCAACAGAGCAGCCACCAACAAAGCGGGGGAAGAGTGGAGGCAGCGGTAGCAGCGGCAGCAGCGGCAGCGGCAAGAACAACA
>NW_004754900.1:413883-437390 GCF_000188695.1 Salpingoeca rosetta | reverse complement strand
TGTGTCACGCACACACACACACACACACACACACACACACACACACACACACACACACACACACACACACACACACACACACACACGCACACACACACACGCACACGCACGCACGCACGCACGCACACACACACGCACACACACGCACACACGCGTACTAGCGGTCTTGTGGGCCGATCACACGCCGAGAGTCACACGACGCTTTCTACTGATGCCGCACTTCACTCGCTCGCATGCCAACGTTTGTTCCATCAAGACTTTTCACCCGACACCAACCACCACCATACACACAATCAACCGACATCACATACCACCAATCACACCACCCATCACACCACCACCAATCACACCACCACACCACCACCTATCTCATCACCAATCACACCGCCAATCACATCACACACCAGAGCTTGACCTGAACGATCCGAGCGCGTACTTCAACGAACCGCCAGTGGCCGGACTCGGCATGGCACCGCCCGCAGCCGCTGGCGCTGGTGATGGCGATGGTAACGACGCGAACAGCAACAACAGCGGTGGTGGTGGTGGTGCACAGCAGGGGAAGCAAGGTGAGCAGGAAGGTGGACAGCAACAGCAACAGCAACAGCAGCCGCAGCAAGGTGGTGTTGGGTCGAACACTGGCTCAGCAGTCGGCACACCGCGCACCATCAACGTGGTGACGGCCGTATCCAAGTTCAAATGGGACGACGACGACGATGACGACAACGTCGGCGGCGGCAGCGGTGGTTATGGTGATGACGACTACGACGATGGGTTTGGTGATGGCGGTGCCACGCCCCCGGGAACACCGCCCTGCATGCGCGATGAACAGGACGACGACGCAGAGCTGCTGCGATCCATGACGGAATCGGTGTTTGCGGATTTGAGTCGACGGGAGGAGGAGACCGCCGCTGGCGTCTGGTCGGGCACCGTATCCATGCCAGGTCTGCACCCAAGCTGGATGGGTTGTGTTGGGAAGGGGATAGGTGGTGTTGTGACTGTAGACGTGTTGTGTTTGACTCTGTGTGTGTGTGTGTGTGTGTGACTCTGTGTGTGTGTGTGTATGGGTGTGTGGGTGTGTGTTGTGTGTGTGTGTGTGTGTGTGTGTGTGTGTGTGTGACTCTGTGGGTTTGTGGGTGTGTGGGTGTGTGTCCCTACGTGGCTCTGCTCTTGCTTGCCCAGGTTCACTCACACCCGGCTGGACATTTCTTCCATTTCTGTCCCTCTCCACCCCTTCCATGAACACACCACCGTCCATGCAGAGGTTGCCTCTGTGCAGATGCGCGGCCAGCTGTGCTTTGGGCCGTCTGCTGATCTCGCCAATGTCCTCGGATCGCACATCAAGCAGGCAGGCCGCATCAGACCAGCCCAGGTGTGTGTGTGTGTGTATGTGTGTATGTGTGTGTATGTGTATGTGTGTGTGTGCGTACTTCTCGGCGTGTCTGATTCCGACTGTATCCAACGCACGCACACACGTCTACTGTACACACTCACACCCCCCGGCCCGTGCAGGTGTGGTCGTACATTGGGAAGTTGCGCAAGACGGCGTCCAAGACGTACTATCTCGTTGCTCTCACGCCGGAGACGGATGACGACGAGATGCCATTTGTCACGCTCTTCGAGTACTTCCGAAGGTGAGACAGTGGTGATGGTGATGATGATGGTGGCGATGGTGTGATTGTGGTCGTGTCACGTCGCGAATGGTGGTGGCGTTGACGGGAGTGCCCGGGAGTTTCGTTTCATGATGGTGGTGGCATTGACGGGAGTGCCCGGGAGTTTCGTTTCATGATGGTGGTGGCGTTGACGGGAGTGCCCGGGAGTTTCGTTTCATGATGGTGGTGGCGTTGACGGGAGTGCCCGGGAGTTTCGTTTCATGATGGTGGTGGCGTTGACGGGAGTGCCCGGGAGTTTCGTTTCATGATGGTGGTGGCGTTGACGTGAGTGCCCGGGAGTTTCGTTTCATGATGGTGGTGACGTTGACGTGAGTGCCCGGGAGTTTCGTTTCATGATGGTGGTGGCGTTGACGTGAGTGCCCGGGAGTTTCGTTTCATGATGGTGGTGGCGTTGACGTGAGTGCCCGGGAGTTTCGTTTCATGATGGTGGTGGCGTTGACGTGAGTGCCCGGGAGTTTCGTTTCATGATGGTGGTGACGTTGACGGGAGTGCCCGGGAGTTTCGTTTCATGATGTTCATACATGGGACCACGACGTGGCCACCACCACAACCATCACCAACTTCCTTCCTTCCTTCCTTGCCCTCAGCCGGGACCGGCTCGGCGTGTGTGGGGAGGTGCAGCCCTCAATCAAGGACGCGTATCTTCTCCCCATGAAGAAGGGCGAGCAGCTGCCGGCGGAACTGCAGAAGCTCAGGCTCAAGCAAACACGTACGTCCGTGTCTGTATGTGTGTCTGTGTCTGTCTGTGTGTGTCTGTCTGTCTGCCGGTCCTGCCGGTCCTGCTGTGTCTGTGTGTGACGTTGCCACTGCGCTGCACCTCCCACACTCAAACACACTCCAACACACTCCAACACATCCCCACACACTCCATGTCACCACCATCCCCCCGCCCATTCCCTTTTTCATCTGCCCGCGTGTTCGTGTTCAGATGCGCTGCCGGATGCAGATCACCTCCTGGCCGTGATCATCTCGAACGAGCGGTCGTCGTCGTCGTCATCCACTCGTCGCCGTTCCCACCACTCATCCGCATCGCATCACCACCGCCGCCACCGCCACCATCATCATCGCAAGGGGAGCCGGGGCAGTGCGACGCACACGCCGACAGAGACAGACACACACCAAGCGCAGCAGGAGCCAGTGGAAGAGTACACGCCAGGACAAATCCTGCTGTGACGCAGCATGGCGTGTGTGTGTGTGTGTGTGTGTGTGTGTGTGTGTGTGCGTGTGTGTGTGTGTGTGTGTGTGTGTGTGTGTGTGTGTGCATGTGCGTGTGTGTATTATGATGATGCTGAGGCTTTGTGTAAGTTGGGCCCATGAGGTGGCATTTTGTTGTTAACGGTCTTTGCCCTCTTCCCCTCTCTCTATTCGTTGACTGCGCTGATGTGTGCTTGTCGCGCTGTGATGATGACAATAACAAGCAATCGATACAATACATGTAATGCTCCCTGCTGTTTACTTGGCAGCACAGAAGCAACAGCCACTCATGCGGTGTACACAAAACAGAGCGACACCACAATACAACTCACTTCACACTGCACGCCACAATTGTCGCCATGCACATGAACACATGCCACTTGCTCATGGCAACGACACAACGCTGCACAACAAAACCGAAGCGTACACGCGACAACAATAACCACCACAGACACCACGAACACAGCACGCACACACACACACAGCCATCAGACATCGCCATGTCATTCCTTCAGCCATCATCATCCATCCCATCACGAGCGTGAGCATCACAACTATCAGCCATCACAGCCGTCACCATCTCAACTGTGCAGCCATCAACCGTCACAATGTCATCATCATGCAATCTGTGCAGCCATCACGGTGCCGCCTAGCGCCTGCGCGGAGAGCGTGAGCGCGATCGCGACGATGCGGATGACGATGACGATGATGAGCCACGACGGCGGCGCGGTGGCGAGCGACGCGGTGGTGTGCGGCGTGGTGGTGTGCGACGAGAGGAGGAGTAGCGTGGTGGTGAGCGCCTGTCATACACACACACAAACACACACACACACACACGTGCAGCACAAGCGTGACAGCCGCCGTCATCGTGGTGGCAAGGAAGAGATCAGTGGGATGTGAGCGACTGCCATGCGCATGTGTGCATATGGGTACGTGTGTGCATGTGTGTATCTGTGCATATGCGTATGTGTGTGCATGTGTGTACATGTGTGCATGTGTGCATGTGTGTGCATGTGTGCATGTGTGCATGTGTGGTCGTACCTGCGTGGCGGGGTGCGGCGGCGGCGCATGAACGGCGATCGCGATCGCGACCGGAACCGCCGGCGCGGCCGTCCAATCGGTCCTGATGATGGTGATGGTCATGATGGTCATGATGACGATGATGATGATGATGATGATGGTGATGGTGATGGTGATGATGGTCATGATGGTGACGATGATGGTGATGATGGTCATGGTCATGATGGTGACGATGATGGTGATGATGATGGTGATGTGATGGGCGAGGGCGTTGTACAGGTTGTGAGCGGTGACCGTGGGCTATTGGGCTTTTGGCAGCGCAGCGCATGTGCAATTCCCCCCCCCCTCACACACACAGCCCGTCTTCGTCTCACCTCGACGCTCTCTGCGTTGCATCAGCCTGTTCATGGAATGGATGCAAACAGCAAAATGAATTCGAGTAAACACAAACACAAACACACACACGCACACGTCGCGCACGCACGCGCGCACGCACGCAAACACACACGTCTAGCCCACCACCAAACACACGAACACACCAGCACCAGCACCACAGCACCACAACGGCCAACGTCACCTGTTGATGTTGACGTGTTCGACCTCGATGGTCTGGCCATCAATCTGCCCGCCGTCCATGTGCTCCAGGGCCTTGTCAGCATCCTCCGGCACATCATACTCAACATACGCAAAGTGGCGCGAACCCCCGCCCCGGTTCTGGCGCAGATGGTGACGGGAGAGAGGGAGAGAGGGAAGCGGTGGTGGGAACATGAGGAGAGCGGAGAGTGGATGACGGGAGATGGCCGGATGTGTGGGAGGCGTGCAGCCCTCGGTCACTCCCTCGCATCCTCTCCACCTCCACCCCGGGCCTTCTTCTTAACGCGAGCAATATTGTACCGTTGGCATGTCGATGTTGACGACACGGCCGTAGAGGGAGAAGATCTCCTTGAGGTGCTCTGAGTTCACGTTGCCTGTGAGCTTGCCCACATACAGCTTCCGCTTCGCCTGTGGATGCGGCGGCAATCACACCCGATCGCGAGACTTGTGAGACATGCAAGGACAGCACAAACACGTTTTGTGTTCAAGCGCAGCATGGGCAAGTTCGCAAAGCACTGGCACAAGGCAGCAACAGCGCGGCGGCTACAAGCACGCATCCTCAACGAGCAGGAGGTGGGGCACGTGTCCAACACCGACCTCTTCGGCAACGCGGGGCGGCGTGCGCGACCGCGAGCGGGAGCGGGAGATGGAGCGAGATGGGGAGCGAGAGCGGGATGTGGAGCGGGAGTACGAGCGACGGCGGCGATTGGCGTAGCTGTCGCGGCGGCCTCGGCGCGGTGACCTGGAGATGGACCTGCGCCCACGCCTCACCGGGCTCCTGTATCGTCCATGCAACGAACGACACGTGTTGCGCGTGCATGCATAAGACAGGCAGTAGCAGGTGAACAACCAGCCAGCATTTGCAGTTTGGTGGGGCTTCCGATGCGCACACGCCAAAGTGTTGATGCGTATTCAACAAACAGAGCACACACACACACACACACACACACACACACACACACACACACACACACACACACACACAACACACACAACACACACAACACACACAACACACACAACACACAACACACACAACACACACAACACACACAACACACACACAACAAGCACAGCAAACCCCAACATCACAAAGACAGTACACACCTTGACCTGGACCTGGAGTAGCTGCGCCTGCCCACTGGCGAGCGGCTGCGAGAACGACCTCGAGGCCTTACAACAACATGACAAGAGGGAGGGTCAATGGTTGGCGGCGTGAGCCAGCAAGCAAACCAAACAAGCAAACCAGGTGGCTTAACGAGCACGCCAAATGAAGCCAAGACCAACCCACACCGACGCCCGGAGCCACTGACACCCATCATCGCACACACAAGCCGCACGAACAGCGGCAGTGCGGTCGTCACTGTTCCATCGTCAAACCCACATCTTCGCTGTTGTCTGTGGGCGGCTGCGAGTGAGGAAAAGTAGTTAAAAATATCGCTAGATTTCGCATTTGGAATTCGTTTTTCGGCAAGCGAGTGAAGGTTTGTTTGGTTGTGAGGTGTGTGTGTGTGTGTGTGTCTGTGTGTGTGTGTGTGTCTGTGTATATGTGTGTGTCTGTGTGTGTGTGTCTGTGTGTCTGTGTGTCTGTCTGCCTGTTGCATGTCCACGAGATGTCTTTGTGTAGTATTGTGTTGCTCCTCGTGAAGCAGGAAGCAGTGTCATCAACTGCACTCACGCTTCACCACGCCTGTCTCCGCACCACACACAGGGACGATACTGACAGACAGGAACACACACACACACACACACACACACACACACACACACACACACACAAGCACACACACAAGCACACACATACACACACAAGCACACACACAAGCACACACACACACAAACAGAGAAGAGGATGGCTGCGCTGAGGGTTGCGCAATGGTCCGATACGCTGGATCGTGCATGTGGGTTTGACTCGTGGGGCCAGGTCCTCGAGGCCTGCAACGAATACGAGAAGGTGCGATGCATGGAATACCTTGGGTTGTGAACCAAGGGCTTGATGGGTAGTGTGCTGCTTGCGAGCGGTTCAGCGGCAGCGGCACAAACAGCAGATGCAACAGCAGATGTATCGACCACGCTGTCCCGATACAACTGCGCGCACCTGCGTTAGAGCTCACAGATTGATGCTTCTCACTTTCTTTCCCCTTTTGCGTGCCATGTCATGTGTACAGGTGACGTCGGACATCAAGAAAGCGCTCACATCACAGGACATGCCCTTCAACGAAGGGCAAGCCAAGTTCCTCAACAAGACCGCCGTGGCTGCCAGCCTCCGCGCCAAGGCAGCACAGGACCTCAGCGGTGTGTAAACGTGTGTCCGTGTCTGTTTGTCTGTGAACGTGTGTCTTTGTACGTGTGTGTCTGTGTGCATGTGTGTGCATCTCCGTGTATCTGTCTGTCTGTCCTTGCTCCTGTGCTTGTCTGTGAACGAGCTCTCTGTTGCACCAACACGTACATGGACGTTACAAACCTCCGAGATAACAGCAGGCTGCCCTGCTCACTCACTCACACACTTACACACACACACACACACACACATCACCATCATCCCCTATGCACACCTCTGCAACCCCCCCCCCCCTTCCCGCCACCTGCCACACGCGCGTCTGCACACAGGTGCGCCGACGGGCATCACGCTGCCCCAGATGAAGCAGGTGGTGAGTCTGCTCAAGGAGCTCCCCGACTCTGTGCCGCTCTTCCCGCTGAAGGAAGTCTCTGAACTCAAGCACCTCATCCCAGAGCCAAGGTGCCGTGTGTGTGTGTGTGTGTCTGTCTGTCTGTCTGTCTGTCTGGCTGTCTGTCTGTCTGTCTGTCTGTCTGTGTCTGTCTGTGTCTGTCTGTCTGTGTCTGTCTGTCTGTATGTGTGTGTGTCTATGTGTGTAGGTATGAGCGGTTCAAACTTGCCCGCACGCTTCGCATCACCTTTGCCTCACAATGTCACGCCATTTCATCACCACCACTGCCGTCACCATCGTGTGTGAGCAGCAAGACGAGTGCCGCTGCGGATGTGATTCACGACGACGAGGACGAGGACGAGGAGGGGCCAGCAGGTGACGATCACGTGTTGGTGTTATCGTTTGTGATGTTGTCGCCGACCTCCTGCGCACAGTGCCTCGCACACACACACACATGCACACATGCACATTAACTCACGCACACACACATGTACACATGCGCACATGCACATTAACTCACTCGCTCACTCACACACTCACTCACTAACTCACTCACTCACTCATACATCACACCACACCACACGCATCACCGTCATCACCACCACCACCACCATGGCATGGCATGGCACATCACCAGAGCTGGTGAAGGGCGGCTCGCTGCTGCCGCGGCGGTCGTTCCCCGGGAAGACGAACATCACCATCCGCATCGACAAGATCAAGCTCAAGGACCCCTCCCAGTACATCGAGCCATTCTTCACCGTCTCCATCAAGGGTCTGTGTGTCTGTGTGCGAGCGTGTATGTCTGTCTGTCTGTCTGCCTGTCTGTGTGTGTGCGTGTGTGTGTATGTCTGTCTGTCTGTCTGTCTGCCTGCCTGCCTGCCTGCCTTTCTGTCTGTCTGCCTGTCTATGTGAACCCACCACGCATTTACCTCACACACCATCTTCACCATCCATACCGCCGCCGCCGCCGTGGGCTGCAGATACGAATGGAAAGGACTTGGCGGAATCGCAGGACACGCCGCCGACCAACAGGCGCGACGACTTTATCCACTTCTACACCGTACGCACATGCACACGCACACTCTCATGCGAACACACGCGGACGCATGACCGCACACGCACCGACATGAACCCTCATGTGAACACATACACACTAACACATGTGTACGTACACATAAACGTGCATGATGAGCAGTTTGGTTGCCGTGTGCGCTCACACATGTACTGCTGCTGTTGTGTTGTTGCGCCTGCAGACGGTTGAGATGCCAATGGCGTACGAGGACATGCCAGAAGGTGGAAACACACACACACTCGTGTGCACTTGCATGCGCTCGCTCCCGCTCTTCCACGCACGCACACGCACACACACACACACACATGCAAACACACACACACACACATGCAAACACACAAACACACATATACACACACACTCACTCACACACACACACACACACACTCACTCACTGATTCGCCGCCCGTGTTCGTGTCAGATTGCGCAATCTTCCTTGAGTTCAAGCACTACAAACCGAAGAAGCACAAGAACAGCGTGAAATGTTTCTGTATTCTGGAGAAGGACGAGTTGAAGAACGGCTCCTTCCCGCTCGAAATGTACGAGCTGTGCAATCTGCAGTTACCTGGCAGGGCATATTGCGTGGCGTTGTTGTTCTTGTTCTTTGTCCTTGGTGTTGTTTGTTCTTCGTCGTTGTTCTTGTTGTCCTCGATGTTCTTGTTTGTCTTCGTGTAGATGCCTCGTGGGCCCGCTCCAGTTGTGCTTGTTTCCTCTCCACCACCTCACTTACTCACGCACTCACTCACCTTCCTTATCACACAGCTATGCGAAACCAACGGATTTCCGTCGGCGGAAGCTGCACCTCTTGACGGAGAAACCGCACTACCTCTTCGTCACCGTCTCCCTCTCCGCAGAGCCGTGATTGCATGAACACACGCACGCACACGTACACAGTGTGCGCGTGTGTGCTGTTCGTTTGGTGGTTTCCCTCTTGTGTTGTGGAATGTGTCGATCTCTGTGTATGTCCGTGCGCATGTGACTCACTGCAAGCGTGCGCGGACGTGTTCCTGTTGTTTCTGTCTATCTGCCCTTTATGTGCTCCTCCGGTGGTTTTGTTCTTGTGCTGTTGTTGTGATGTGTTGTGTCCCCAACTCCCGTGCAGCTGCTGTCAAATACAGCGTTACACCCTGCCATCATCATCATCATCATCATCATCATCGTCATCATCATCATCATCATCATCGTCATCATCATCATCATCATCATCATCATCATCATCATCATCACCATCAGCATCATCCAAAGGCTGTTTCAACTCCCAATGTGTGTTTACTGTCTGTAATGGAGCTGTGACAACAATGCAAGCCTGATAGCAAACGAAACGAAACGAAGCAAAATCAAAGGAAAGGCAGAGAAGGAACGAACACAAAGTGTCGTCACATGACGTGACGCAACGCACACGTGCTAAATTATGTATCAGGTCAACAACGCTCATCATCACCACCTCCTCACGCAAAAGCACATGCACGCCTCCCTCTGCACACATCGCCCCACACACGCTCCTATCTAACACGTGCACAACCTGAGTGCATGCACACGTGCGTCAGCAGGAACACTGATGCCCACTCCCACCTCCACTAATAGCTATCATAGTCAGTCACTGTCACTTGCTGATTGGTTATGTTTGCACCACCATTCATCACCACCACTCACCAATCACCATCCACCATCCACCACTCACCATCCACCGATCACCAATCACCAATCACATGCTCCATGTCCACATGCTCATCTGTCACCGGTCACAGGCTCCATGTCCACAACCTCAAACAGCCACCACTCACCACGCACCAATTGCCACTCAATCAGCCACCAATTACCAATCGCCACGCAATCCCTCGCCCACTCCACCACTCACCACTCACCAAGCACCAACTGTCACTCGCCAGTCGCCACTCGCCTCACGTGTACTTGTGCATGACGTATCGAATCTTCTCCAGGAAGGCAAACGTCAGCACGTAGTGGGGCCCTGCGCGGATGTAGTGGGACCAAAACCCCTTGTAGAACGCGGTGGGCCCCTCAATGCGAAGCACCTTCACAAACGCGTCCCACGCGGACGTGTACAGTGTGCGCGACGCCTGCTGGTTATACAGCCGGCTCCGCAGCACGTCGACAGGGTTGTTGGCCACGCACGTGCAGAACGCTGCCAGCATTGCCGATGTCACATGCACCACGGTCCCGTCCTTCAGCCCGCGCTGCTGCAACAGGTACTCCTTCACCACCGTGTATGCAGGCAGGTTGGTGCCGGTTGCCAGCGCGCTTCTGAAGGCGCTGACGTGGCTTCCGCGCCATAGCCGTGCCACCCCGCCCTCCTTCATGAGCGCGCGCACCTCGGTGATGGGGCCGTGGTTGGCGGACAGGCCAATGAGGTCACGTGCCTGCATGCGCGTCTTGAGGAGGTCAAGTGGGTTGCATGTGTACGAGGCGAGGATGCCGCTCGCAGCGCCGGCGACAATGCGTGTGGGGATGGTGGCCTTGTCTGCGCCTTGTAGCTTCTTCAGGCCATCTAGGATTGGCTCGTATGCGCCGATTCGAAAAATGTTCTTGGTGCCTTCCCTCGCAATGGCTGCCGAAAGTCCCGCTTGCAAGCCTGCGTTGGAGAGGAAAGGGGGGGGGGATGAAGAGATAGGCATGCGGTGGAATTTGGGCACAGGAGGTAACGTGGGGAACATATGTGGTGAGAACGATACAAGACACACGGGGGATCTCGTACAGTGGGGATGGGATGTACATGTGTGTATGCATGCACACTTGCACACGAACAGCACATACAATGCTCGTGCACGGCACCATAATCCACACATAGTATGCACGGCACGCACACACAACACGCGCACACCTGAGATGCCGCCCTTTGTGTACACGTTCCTGAAGACGGTTGCGAGGGACGGCCGTGCGCGCGTCTGCGACAGCTCGCCGTGCATCTGCTGGTGTACCTTTGCCACTTCAAACGGGTTTGTGAACAGCACAGCTGTTGCGGGTCCCAGGGATGACGCCACAAACCCCTTCCAATACGGCAGATCGTACGAGCCAACCATAGCGGTGGTGTCTGTCTGTATGCTATCGCGTGGAAGCGTTTGTGGGAAAGTATGTGTGTGTCGGCGGTGCTGTGTTGTGATGTGATGCGTGTCTGAGGAGTGCGCTGACGCTGATGATGATGATGGTGATGCTGATGGTGATGATGTGAGTGTAAGGTTCCACAACGTGCCTGCCAAAGCAACGTGGTTCCTGAAAAGTGTCTATGATACCCATCACTTTTCGGAGGCAGAGGAGGCGCTTGTTGTTGGTATTGGTTGGTATTTGCACACACACACACACACACACACACACACACACACACACACACACACACACACACGCACGCACGCACACACACACACACACGCACACACACACACACACACAACAAACACACACACACACACACACACACACACACACACACACACACACACACACACACACACACACACACACACACATAAACAGATGTTATGAGCCTGTGTCTGGGTGGAGGAAGCGGTTTGGATAGAAGCGCAGGCCTTCCACCGCATCATCACGGCACAGGGCGCCCTCCGCCTCCGCAAGCAGCAGCTGCTCCGCCGCCAGCACGACGCTGATGTTGTTGCGGGTGGCCAGGCGGCTCGCCGTGAGAAACCCGTCAGCGCTCGCCATCTCCTTCACCTCTGCAACCAGCTGCTCATCGGAGCGCGTGGCAAGCTCCACCACAAGCACGCCGCTCTTGAACGCTCGTAACCGCACGGGCAGGGCCAGCGCCTCCATGGCCTCGCACGCCTTGAGCACATCTTGCGGCGACACGAGGTCAATGCCCCGCACCCTGTTTGCAACACAGAACGCATCGGCAAGCAGCAGCATCCCGCCACGCGTCTGCATTGTGGAGGAGTGACACAGACAGAGAGAGACAGACAGACAGAGAGAGAGAGAGAGGTGGGGGAGGAATGGACACAATGGGGTGGCGTAAAGGTGATGCACGATGGTGAGCTGGTGTGTGTATGTCTGTCTGTCTGTATGTGGAAGTGTGTGTTTGTATGTGCGTGTTTGTCTGTGTGTGTCTGTGTGTGTGTGTGTCTGTCTGTGTGTGTGTGTGTGTCTGTCTGTCTGTCTGTCTTTGTCCCTGTGTCTGTGTCCCTGTGTCTGTGTGTCTGTGTGTCAACACAGAACATGAGCCGGCATAGTACAACATAAACGCCCACCACTCACACCACACATCGCCACCACGCACCGCCTTGAGTGCGGCTTCATATACGGTGGCCAGCTCCCGCGCAAGCTCTTGGTGGTAGCGCTGTAGGTGTGAATTGAAGTGATGCGTTGGCGCGGGTTGAATGAGGAGTCGTGCGGTTTGAAAGACAAATGAAAAGGGGAGGGAAAAGGGAGAGGTGTGGAAGGAATGGGGGGGGGGAGGCAAGAGTTGAGGAGGGTGGAACAGCAGTTGTTGGAGATCAAGGCGGTGTAAACGCGCACGGCATCTGCTGTGCCTTGAGTAACAATGTCATACACACACACACACACACACACACACACACACACACACACACACGCACCGTTGCTGACTTGAACTGCTTCTTTGTGATGGGATTGGCAATGCCTAGTTGCAGGATGACGTTCTGCAATGCGCGTTGATCCTCATCACCACCGCCATCATCACCATTGCCATCGCCACCGCTTGATGCGGCCAACGTCTGCGTGTACCGTTCTGCCAACTCCACAAGCTGCTTCGCCTTTGCCTCCAGCACTTTCATATTGTGTGTGTGTGTGTGTGTGTGTGTGTGTGTGTGTGTGTGTGTGTGTGTGTGTGTGTGTGCAGCGAAACAGTCAGCGGCGGTGCATGGGATCCCTGCAACAATAGACAGTCATAGCGGTCTACCCCCCCCCCCCCCTCAAACACACACGAGAAGGCAAAAGCAGAGGGGTGACAGCACACCTTTCAAGTCTCCGCTGAACGCGTCCTTGATGGAGCGCTCTGCGGCTTCTAATCGTTGCTTATCTCGCTGAAGAATCCCCGCGATGCCAACTACACGCACACGTGTACACATTCAAGTCCTCAATGAGCTGATGGCTGCAAGCAAAGCGACACACACACACACACACACACACACACACACACACACACACACACACATACACACACACACACACGTACCAGCGCGCTGCTCCTGGTGTGGTTGGGTTTGCGCCTGTGACCTCGATGGCTGTTGTTGGTGCTGTGTGTGTCCTGGCTGTTGCTGCTGTGTATGTCCTCCTGACTGTGGGTGCTGTGCCGGCGGGTCCAAGGGCACGGGCAGGGCACGCCACGTCTTGGCGTGCAGGACGTTTGTGAGCAGCTGCCGGAACTGGCGCACCTCGGACGAGCTGCTCTGACGGAAGGAGAGGAGCACAAAGTGCCGCTCCGACATTCCGGGTGCGCTGTAGCTGGCAGGGCCGTGCCCGTTTGGATTGGAGAAGAGCAGCAGCTTCACCTTGGGGCTGCGGGTGAAGAAGCGTTCGATGAACTCCGTGTGTGAGATGAGCGAGAGTGGCATGTACAGCCATCTGCTGCCGTGCTTGCCCTCGCGGTCCTCCCACACCAGCCGGTGCGAGGTGAGCGTGAGAAGGCCGTCATCGCAGTCTGTGGTGTCGTCGCCGTTGTACAGCCGCAACCCCGTGTATTGCGGCTGCATCACTTGCTCGTTCGCATGCGGTACAAACCGCCCTGCCCCATCACCGTCCACCACAATCCACCTGTCCATCGCCGTTGCTTGCTGTTGTTGTTGGTGATGTTTGTGTTTGTGGTGTGTTTACGATTACGATTGTTCCTTGCAACCTGTCCCACCTCCCCTTGTTCCACCCTTGTCTTCGCGTTGGACAACAGCAGTGGTCTTTTATGACACTACACACACACACACACACACACACACACACACACACACACACACACACACACACACACACACACACACACACACACACACACACACACACACACACAGCCACACACAGCCACAGCCACACGTAACACACACAGCCTGGGTGCATCTCATGTAACACAATAGCATGCATGCAGCACGATCCCTCCTTCCTCAGTCAATCATCAACTACCATGATCGCCCATCATCAAACGAGAACTGCCTCGGGTCGCTCGTGTTGTGCGCTCACCGCAGACTCACTGCCCGCCTCCCCCACACGCTTCGAAGCACCATCATCATCACTGTTGCCGCCGGCGCGAGCCAGGATCCACTCCACCATATCTGCGCGCACAACATCGTCGCCGCCATCTGGTTCCGCCAGCAGCGCGTGGTAGTAACCGTCGTACACCTTGATCGTCTTGTCCGTGGCGGACGCGCGCGTGTGCAGCTCGCGGCTGATGTTGAGGTCGGTGACCGTGTCTGCGCCACCGTGCATGACAAGGAACGGCACCGTGTACTCGTCCAGGCCCTGCTGCACGTCCAGGGTTGCCTCGCGCATCTCCCACGCCGTGCGCAGGCGCGGGCGCTTGTGCCACACGAGCGTGTCTGCAAGGGCCTCCTCCAGCTTCTTCGGGTCCTTGAACACGCGGTTGAGCACTGGTTCGATGGGCGTGATGGCCGCAATCGGCATCATGGCCATGAGCACGCGCAGCGCGTTGATCTGCCACTGCGGGATCATCATGTCGGGAGAGATGGCGCACATGGGCGCGACATACATGCAGCCGGCCACCTTGCCGTCGAGGGGGCCACCGGGGCGTGAGGCGAGCAGCACCACAGCACCGCCCATGGACTCCCCGGACATGAACACGGGCACGTCGTCGCCGAGGCCAAGGTGCTCCACAATGAACGTGTGGAAGTCTGCCAGGTCCTCCACCAGGTGCTCGTACCGCCGCACGTGCACCCACCGCCCGTCGCTGTAGCCGTGGCCGTGGAAGCTGAACCCGGCCACGGCGATGCCGCTGGACGTGAAGCGGGAGGGCTCCGTCTGCTCAATGCACGCCTCAATGTGGTGGCCAAAGCCATGCACGACGATGAGCAGCGCTCGCGGCGGCCGTGCGGCGGCGTCGTCAACGTTGTGTGTCACGTAGTGCAGCCGTTGGCCGCGCCGGTTCACAAAGTGCGGGCGATCCCCAAGTGCTCGTTGTGGGCGAGGCATCGTGTCAATTATCAACGGTGGGCGGGGGGAGGGGGACAGAGACAGAAGGACAGAGACAGAGAGAGAGAGAGAAGGGGAGTGGCAGAGGGTGATGAAGACAGGCGATTGATACGAGAGGTGACCGCAGGAGGGTTGCACGGTTCTCTTCCTTGCGATGTTGTTGCTGGTCAGTCGGTGGTGCTCGGTTGGATAAATGAACAACCTGTAGTGAGCTGAGCGCCTCACTGCTTGCACTGCTTGCGCTGCTTGCACTGCTTGCACTGCTTGCACTGCTTGCGCGCTTCACGACGACGCGAGTGGGCGTGTGTGTGTGTGGTGGGTGGCAACCAAACTTGCAAAGCCAGGGAGGCTTTGTGTGCTTGTGTGTGTGTTTGTGTGTTTGTGTGTATTTTTGGGGGAGGTTGGGAGAAATTGTGCTGACATGATGTGACATCAGCACATTCAGGAAGGACCTCACTGGAAGTCCTCTCTGTTCTTCCTTCTGTTGTTGCTAGGTTGCTGTGCTGTTGCCTCTTGAACTGCGTGCAGTGCTGTGTTGTTGCTGTTTGGCACCAAGACAAGGAGATGAAGACGAAGAGGCAACGGGATTCAAGCTTCAAAGGCAAGGAAGAAGAGAACACAGGCAAGAAGCAATACAAGAATTGATAGGATTGCACCACAAGCACACACGCAAACACAAACACAAACACGCACACAAACACACGCGCGCACACGCACACAAACACAAACACACATGTCACTTCTTGATAAAGCAGGCGATGGTGTTGCCGGCAGGAGTGTCGTTGGGAGGCCTTCGTGCGGTGGAGCGAACACGGAAAATGTGCACGTCGTTGCGCGCCACGAGGTTGCCAAGCACAACATGACACGGACCAAGCTCCCGCGGCACACACGTGTCTGGGTTCATCACCGTCAGGCGGTGCACGTTGTTGAGCGTAAACTCCCCGTCGCTCGGCAGCGTGCCCGCCACAAGACACGACCCAACGTTGGTCAGTGCCCCAACCTTGTTCACACTCAACAGCTCCAGGTCCTGCGCGTTGCGCACCTCTCGCAAACGGAACGCATCGCTTGTCAAGCTGTCGCACAGCACCCGCACAGAGGGCGTGTCCTCAACCTCCACACAACCACTACACGTGTTCAGGAAGAGGGATGCCCGCGCTTGCAGCACCGTGACGCGCGCTTGCGCAACCGCATCCACGTCACTGTCACTGTCACCATCACCGTCACTGTCACCATCACCCGCGCCCGGTGTTGAGCCGCAGGGAAACGCCACACGAAACAGCGACACATGCTGGATGTACCGGAGGGCGTCCGTGTTCAATAGCCGTATCATTGCGCGGGCCGTCACGCCAACATCCAGGGAAGACAGGTTGATCAGCGGGCTCAGGTCCAGGCCGTGCTTGTTGACCCTCGTGGCAACGATGCGAACATCGCGCCGCACGCCCTGCAGGTGCGGGAGCACGCTCGCTGCACGCACATCCTCCGTCAAAGCCACCTCCACACTCGCCACATCACCAGGCACTGACGCCGCCGTAATGGCAGGCACGTCCACATTGTCCGGGCGCCAGTGCTTGGTCACATGCGGCGCCAACAGCGGCGTGTGCAGCGTCCGTGCGTCGTTGCTGGTGAAGGTCACCGTCATCCAGTCGGCTCGTGACGCCAGCAGCTCCAACACTTCCGCCGGCCATTCCCCGGCCAGCCTCACGTCGCGCACGTGCGCCAGCTCTGGTAGCCGTAGCACCGGTAAGCCCTCGCTCGCTGTCACGCGCAGGGAATGGAGTCTGGCGTCAGGCGCTCCAAGGTCGAAGCCAGTCACGTTGGGGCAGTCCTCAACCCGCACCTCCTTTGCCTTGGGGAGGCTGATGTCGCCATGCAGGTTCCAGATGCACCTCAAGTCCACGTGCCGAGCGTTGAATACCGGCGCATGCCAGCCACCGTCAGGGAGGGTGATTTGGCGCAGCACAAGCGTGTGCAGGGCCCTGTTCTGTGCAAGCGCAGGCGCGTTGCTCATCACGCACCGCTGCAGCGTCAGGTGCCGAATCTTGCTTCCTTTCTTGGTCAGGGCGCTCGCATCCACCGTGTTGCACATCTCCACCATGGTCACGTGCCGGGCATCATGCAGCAGCTTCCAACTGCTGGTGCCATGCCGCAGCACCACCTGCTTGACCTTGCTCAGGGACCCGCGGCTGAAGTGCCTGTGTCGCGCTGCGTTCACATGCAGCGTATCGATGTGCTGCAGCTTGTAGGTGGCTTTCCTGTTGGGTCTGAGGACCACGCGAGGCACGCCGCGGATGCCCACCTTCTTCACGGCGTTGCCAACCTTCACGTTCACCGCAAACGCCCTGCCCTGGTGCTGATCCAGAAGCGCCCGCAGCGCCCGTGCCTCTTCGTCAGTGCGCAAGTGAGCCACCACAATGAACTGTGCCGGCGTCAGCTCGCGCGCCACAGGCCCGAGGAGCGCGAACGCGTTCGCCATGAGCACATGCATGGGTGGCATATTGGCCTCGTTACGTCTCACACGACCAGCGCGGTATGGACGGCGTTGCTGCTGCCGTCGCTGCTGCCGTTGCTGCTGTTGCTGTTGCTGTTGCTGTTGCTTTTGCTGTTGTGTATGTTGTCTTTCAGCATGCACCTGCTGTGGGTGGTGGGTGCGGGTTTGCTGTAACTGATGTGGACGAGCGTGCAGGTGCAGGTTTTCCTGCTGCCGCGTCCAGTCGCGAATGTCCGCAAGCTCACTCGTTGCCCGCAGTCGCTGGTCCCTGTCTTGAAGGATTTGCCGCAGTTGCCGTCGTATCTGCCAAAGAGGTGCTGGCGAAAACCTCTGTCGCGAAAATGGTGGCACCTGCTCTTCTTCTCCTTGCTGCTGCGGCTGCTGCTGCTGCTGCTGCTGCCTTTCTCTTTCTTGTTCTGGGCCATGCTGTGACTGCACATGATGCTGCGTCTCTGTGCGTTGTTCCTGTGGCTCTTGCATCCAGTTCAGGTCTGGCGGAACCTGCAGCTCCTCGCGTCGCACTGTGTGCAGCTCGTCTTGTGCTGGCGGTTGCAGTTGGAGTTGGAATGACGGTTGCAGTTGGAATGGCGCATGCCGGGCGTGCTGCACATGCGCTTCGTGCTGTTGACGCTGCCGGTACTGGTCTGACTGGTGGTGCCGGCGAGCGGCTGAGCCGCTGTTGCCCACTTGAACCAGCGCTCTTTGCTCCACTGCGAAGGGGCCCGTGAAGTCAAAGCACACCCGCACACTTGCACAGAACTGCCGCGGATCAAAAGCGGCAGCCGCATCAAACATGCGACACCGTGCCGACCACCATGCCCCGAGCCACGAATGCACCAAGAACCGTTCTACAAGCCACGTCACTCTCCTGGGCCCGAGTTCCTTGTCATCCTCATCGGCACTTGCATCTGCTGCACGTGGGATAGACTGCAGCTGATGTTGCTGGGAATGCGTGGCTTGCTGTGGAGTTGTCCTGTGGTGTAGCCTCCTGATGTACGCCAGGGTCTTCGTGATGGCATCGTCCTTGGTGGCATCCCCCTCGTCACCGTTAATGCAGTCGACGCAGTCGGTCAGCCACAACAGCCCACGCGGACCACGGTCAACGTCTTCGGCGGTGGCGTCGGCGTCATCATCATCATCATCATCATCACCACCATCACCACCATCACCACCGCCACCGCCACCGCCATCGTCGTCGTCGTCGTCGTCGTCGTCGCCGTCACTGTCACGCGAGTAGCTGACGTCACCCGTTCGTCCTGATCCAGAGGTGTACAGGATGTCCACGGTTTCCCCACGTAGGTATGCGCCTTCCAAACACCATTTTGGAAGCTGTTGTGGCAGGGTTGTGTACAGCTCTCTGCATGTCAACATGAGGTGGAACAGCGACCGAGGCTCCTCAATCAGGTGCACCGCGACCAATGCCAACGCGCCTTTAGACAGGGCGCGTTCTTCAGCAGCTGCATCTTCGCCACTTGCGCCATCATGTCCCACGTCCATGCGCACGTCTTCTGCTTCTGCTTCTGCTTCTTCTTCGCGCGGCTGCTGGTTCACCTGGTCTGTCGCGTCCTCTTGTTCTGGTAGAACCATATCGACTGACCAGGAGGGCAGAGCAACGAGATGAAGGGGGAGGGGGGGGGTTTGCTGTCGTATCTGCTTCGGTCGTTGTTGTTGCTGCCGCTCCTGTTGCTGTGATGATTGCGGGGAAGGAAAAAATGGTGTGAGCCATGCTGGTGCAGCAGATACGCACAGGTCTCGTGACAGATTGAGCTTCTGTTGGTATCTTATTTGCTGGGCGTGCTGCGGTCCCAGCCCACCCACAACAACACTAACACCAACATCAGCAACGACAAACACCAGCGAGGTGAACACATACCGGTTGTTCGTCAGTGTGTGTGTGTGTGTGTGTGTGTGTGTGTGTGTGTGTGTGTGTGTGTGTGTGCGCGCGCTTCTTGCGCTTATGGTTTGTGATGCGAGAACATGTGTTCAAGCCTTGGAATGCGCCAAGGGAGATGCCTGGGTGCTGTGAGGAGTGGTGCCATGATGTGCTTCATTCAGGCGTTCTGTTCAGTGTCGAGATGTGATCAAAGGAGGGTCGCATCATCATCATCATATCATCATCATCACTGGGGCAGGCAATGTTGATCAAAGGGATTTGTTCAGGGGTTTGGTTGTTCAGGTCTTTGTTCAACAGCAAAACCAAGAGAATGCTGACGTCAGCAAAGGACTCTGGGAGGACCATTGCATGAGATGCATAAGGGTGCGGGGTTGCGTTTAGTTAGGTAGGGGTTAAGGTGTAGGGATTTCTGCACTTGGTGTCTTGGTGTGTGTGCGCGCTTACATGTTTGTGTGTGTGTGTGTGTGTGTGTCTGTATCTGTGTGTGTGTGTGTGTCTGTGTGTGTGTTACATGCTGTTGTTATCGCAAGTTGTGCAAACAGAAGGCTTCGCTCTCTGGCTGTACGTTCACTTCTGGATTGGTTGATGGTGACGACCAGTTCGATTACTGGTGAGCAGATTCATTCGCTCAAACAAGCACACACATACACGCTCACACGCACAAGCATACGCACAGCACACGCACGCACACACTCATACACTCACACACACAAGCACACGCACAGCACTCGCACACACACACGTACGCACTCACTCACTAACACACACTCTCTCTCACCAACTCACTCTCGCACGCACACACACTCTGTCACACCACACCACACAACACCACACCATTGCACCACAAACCTCCAAATCCTCATGTCACAACATCATCACTTGTGCATGGAATTCACCGGCTTTCGTCCTTTCAGCTTCCGCTTCAACCTCCCTTTCCTCTCCTCACGCCTACTGAGCTGAGTGGCTGCTCCATCTGGTGCCCCGCCCATCCTGGTGGCCAGGCTTGTGAGCGTGTCAAGATACACAGCCGCGCTCACCGGGTCCATGCTCAGATCCGTGCTCGGATCCGTGCTCGGCGCTGTGTTCGGGTCCGCGTAAAGCCTGTCGCTGGCGGACAGCACTTCGACCATCTTCCTGAGAAGGGTGGGAAGGTCATATTCCGGACGACAGCAGTGCAGGTCCTTCAGGATTTGGGTGACCGTTCTGCAATCAGCCTGGTCCATCAACGTCCGGATGAGCTGACCCAGGGTCCGCAGGGTGTCCTCTGCCAACAGTGCGTTGTGCTTGTGCGCCAGTTCAAAGCACACGTCGATCCCGCGATGCTCCACGAACAGCCTTGCGTTGGAGGGGGTGACAGGTGCTGGTGGAGGCATGAGCGCCAGAACCCGCACTGTGCGAAACACGTTGTTTCGCCACTCGGCATTTTGGGCCAGGGCCATCAGCGCCACAAACGTCCCAAACGAGACCGTCATCGGGAAGATGCTCCTCTTCACATGCGTGAAGTGTGCACAAATTCGTACCAGCTCGTATGCCGCCAAAGTGAACACCAGTGTCGATGCGAGCTTGGGGTTCGTCGGGACTGGCTCAACAAGAGCAGCGGTGAGGTCCAACACGGGCAAGACCACAGCGCATAAGAGCTGGTCAAGAGCGTCCACACCGAGCTCCTGCAAAGTGGGTAGGGCGGCGGCTTTCACGGCGTCCGACGCGTGCATGGCGTTCAGGGTGTACAAGGCACTTTCGACCAGCTGGAGCGAATCACGGCAGCTTACACGCTGCCGGGCCAATCGGATCAAGGACAGCATCGTCGCCACACCGCGACTGTCAACAATGTCCTGACAGACGCCGTTTTGATGCTGGACCATGAGTAGGAGCAGATCCATTGCCGCACAACACGTCTTCAGTTTGCCATCTTGCTGGAGCGTGCAGCGTATCAGCTTCAGCAGCACAGCAGCGCCTCGTTTCTGCCGCAGAGATATCACCGCGCCCGCGTGGAGCCGCAGCACCAGATCAAGACATTTCAGCACCAACAGCTGGCACTGTGCAGAGTGTCCGCTCAAATGCACTGCGTGAACAAGCTTTGACACCACCCAGTCTGTATCGACCGCTGTCGGTATCCGCTTCTTGTCTCTGCCAGTCACTTCAAGCGCCACCATCACGCCATGCGTCTGCTTCATGGGCTCGCCGCTCTCATCAAGCAGGGCCTCCCGTGTCGTCGTGCTCAGCGTCAACAGCAAGCCTGCGATTCTGAGTCTCAGCACTTGCCAGGAGATGTCGAACACCATGTCATCCAACTCTTCGGTCCCAGAGGTGCCAGGCCCATGCGTAGCAACGATTTGTTCAACAGCTCTCACACAGCAGAGCACACTCTCGGCGTTGGGCACTTCCTTCAACAGCAAGTCCTTGAGCGTCAGCCAAATCAGCACCCGCAGCTGGACTGGGTTTGTGTCGTCAGAGAGCTCCGCACAGAGCCAGGGCCAGTACGCAGGTCTGGGAACATTGAACGGCAGGGTCCAGCGCGACGTGACATTGATTCGGATGAGAAGAAGCGCGCACAGCGTATCCCGCTTCGTTGTGTCGTACACCTCGGGTGTCTCGGCGTATGCCACAATGGCTGCTGTCACAAGCCTCACTTGATTTGGGGACAGCGCCGCCACAAAGGAGTCGGCCCAGGTGCGCAGGTTCGGGCACCTTTCGTCGTGCACAGGCAGCTGAGCAATGTGCGACAGCAACCGCAGTGTTTCGAGGGTGTCTGCAAGTGTGTGAGGCTGAAGTGCCAAACGTTGCAGCAAAAAGGCGGGGCAGGCAGCAGTCAACACCTGTGGGGGCACGAGTTTGTGCTTCTCTGCCATTTGCATGAAGCTGAAGGCAAGTTTCAGCAAGGCGCGGCTGTTGTTGTTGCTGCTGCTGCTGTTGTTGTTGTTGCCGCTGTTGTTGTTGTTGCCGCTGCTGCTGCCGCTGTTGTTGTTGCTGTTGTTGTTGCTGTTGTTGTTGTTGTTGTTGTTGTTGTTGTTGTTGTTGTTGTTGTTGTTGTTGTTGTTGTTGTTACCGTTGTAGTGTGAAAGAGCCTTGTCCCTCAAGACTGTCAGCATGGTGTGAGGGTCCTGGAAGCACACGCGCAGAAGGTCGGTCGACATGTGCTCCGAAACGGTACGAACAAGCACAGCAGCTACCCACACCACAGCGGGGTTGTCTCCAAAGTTCGCGAACGCGTCAAGGACAGTCTGGGACATGCGACACGACTCAGCAATGTCTTTGCTGATGAGGGCGTTGGGCAGTTTGAAACATGCGACCATTACTCCAAAGGCGGAATAGACAAGTGCAGGGCTGTTGTTGCTTGGACGACGAATGAGGGCGAACACATCGGGGAACATGTTGACAGGCAGTGTCTTTGCAGTCAGTGTTCGCCGCTGAATCGCGGTCTGCAGCAACCAGCAGCCGTCAATCTGTTCGTCGATCGACTGTGCTGCCAGCCTTCTTGAAATGTCCAGGCGGATGACATCGGGAGAGTCATCAGCAACGACGCTCATCTTGCTTGAAGCTTGTATCAAGCGACACACCAGAGCCCCAGTAACGGTGTCAGTGCCGGTGGGGGGACATGGCCCATACCACCGATTATAGTATTGCCTGCGTATCTGTTGATACACTTGCTGTAGGACCACTGGCTGTTGTGGCACTGGTTGTCGTGGTGCTGTGTCTTGGGGCGCTGGGTGTTGGACCACTGGCTGTTGTGGCAGTGGTTGTCGTGGTACTGTGTCTTGGGGCACTGGGTGTTGGACCACTGGCTGTT
>NW_004754900.1:403883-408883 GCF_000188695.1 Salpingoeca rosetta | reverse complement strand
ATGGCACGCGAGCAGGGAGACGCGGAAGTGGTGTTGGCAACGACGCAGGTTGAAGCTGTATTGCCTGTTCAGGCATGTGCTTGGCTGAAGATGCGCTGTCGTCGCTGCTGTTCACATGTGTACAGGTGGCAGGTGCGGCAACGCCACCGCGCAATGCGTGCTCAGGATGGCTGTCAACTGTTGTGCGATCAGCAGCAGCAGTAGGGCTGATCATGTCATGGGTAGAGTCAGTGCATGATGTAGGATGTGTGGGAGACAGGTAGGCGCCAAGTTGCAGGCCGCCCACAGCCAGCACGCCCTGTGTGACCGAGGGGTCGTATGGTGACCAACGCAGGCAGCCTACAGAAGCCGATATGGTTGGTGGTGTAGAGAGCAACGGAGAGAGAGAGAGGGGAGGCAAGGGCAGGTTAAGCGAGGACGGTTAGGGGAGTAGGGAGGGAGGGGGGTGAAGCTGACAAAGGGACAGTGCCGCAGAAATGCACGAGAGAGTAAAGATGCACGATAGACAGGCAGGAGATGGACAAGCAGACAGGCAGACAGACAGGCGTACACACAGACATGGGTACACACAGACACAGACACAGACACAGACACAGGCACAGACACACATGCACACACACACACCGTGACTGCTGTCGCTATCCTCTGCCTGCTCATCCTCGTCGTACTCCTCCGCCTGAGTGGGAAGGAGAAAGGCATCCACGCCGTCCAATGGGCGACCAATGCAAGCTGCTTCCTGCTGTGTACGCGTGCAGCGGTGCGAGAACTGGTACACGGTGCCTTCCGTGGTGCCGTACACGTTGTACAGGGCAACCTGGTCACACCACGTGCTGATGATGGCTGGCGATAGGGGTTCACCGCCGAGCATCACAGCACGCAGGTGCAGGGGGAATGACGGTGGGCAGGACGCTGTGGGTGGTGCGTGTCCTGGTGTTGGTGATGTTGGCTGTGTTGGCTGGCGTGTTGGGTGTTGAGGTGTTGGTGGCGGCTGGACAAAGGACCAGATGGAAGGTGTGGTCATGACGTGGGTTATGCGGTGGCGGGCGATGGCGCCCTGCATGTCTTGCAGCAACACATCGCGCGGCACAACAACAAGCGTGCCTCCAGTCACCAGCGTGGTAATGACCTGCCGTTGCGTGAGCGTGAGTGAGTGAGTGAGTGAGTGAGTGAGTGAGTGAGTGATTGAGTGTGTGTGTGTGTGTGTGTGCACAGCCACATTGTATGCATGTGTGGCATGTGTGCGCACTCCACCAAGTGACACACAGCAGGTCACTAATGCGCAACACTGGCATACCTCGCCAACAAATGGGTCAAAGGAGAGAGCAGAAGCCACGAGGACGCGGGCACTGCTGTCGTACCCGTGCGCACTCGCGTGTGCGTTTACATAGTGCATCATAGCGCCCACTGTGCACACAACAGGCTTTGGCCTGGACGAAGAGAGAAAGCGAGGAGGGTTACAATGAATGGCGTGCGTGTGTGAGTGCATGAGTGGAAGAAGAGTGGATACAGCGGGTGGGGTGGAAGTGTTCGACACAACTACAGACACACACACAGACACACACACAGACACACACAGACAGACAGACAGACAGACAGACAGACACACACACACACACACACACCTGCCAGTGGTTCCGGACGTGTGGTACACGTGGAGCTCATCAGGGATGGGCGGCGGTGGTGAGGCGGTTGTGTTGCTGCAGTAGAGGCGTGCGCTGGCGCCCAGCTGCTGAGGCAGTGCGTCCAGCAGCAGGTCCATGTGGGCGAGCCACCCACAGCGAGCCCCGGCACTGCCGGCAACAAGGACGATGGAGCACAGCTCCAAGCAGCACGCGGCACGCGGCCAAGGTGTCGAGGCGGCGATGGGAACCGCAGAGTGGCCAGCCTTCCACACCGCCAAGATGGCCAAGATCACGCTCATGTCCACGGATCCAACAACGGCAACACGGACGCGGGCGTCGCACGGGGCAGCAGCGAGGCCTTGTTGTCGCAGCACCTCTTGCAGAGTAGCAGCCCACTTCTCCACGCCTGCACGCAGCTCCACATTGCTCACACGTTGGCCACCATCAACCTCCACGCTGCCCCTCAACTCATCAACATCCATGTCAAGCAAGCAAACAAGCAGGCAAGCAGTCCTTCCAAACACGTGCTTTGTGGTGTGTGTGTGTGTGTGTGTGTGTGTGTGTGTGTGTGTGTGTGTGTGTGTGTGTGTGTGTGTGTGTGTGCGCACCAGCAGCAATCCTGCCCTGGAACAGCAGAATCACTTTGGATCGTGTAATGGAGCAAGCAAGGGGGCATGGCCATGCCCTCCTCAAGACAGAGAGCAACAAGAACGTCAAACAAAGTCAAACAACGACAACACCAACAAGACCACTATCACTGCTGCCAGATAAGGTGGACAGCACACATGGGTTCAAGCTTAGAGAGAGAGGGGGGGGGGGAAGCGTAAGTTGTAGCAACAGCAGAGACACACCAGCTAACATCTAGCCAACACAAAGCAAGTCGAAAGAGAGCAAGAGTAGGTAGGAGCGTATATGCGTATTGATTGATTGGGGGCACGGTCAAAGCCCCTGCACCAAACCAAACAGGCACACGATGCAAGAAGGAAGAAGGACCAAGAGATAAGAAGATGATGAGAGAAAAGGGGCGGGGGAGGGCGCGAACCACTATCAAGAGCAGTTACAGTCACGACAGCACGTTCACAGTGCAAATACACAGTGCAAGCGAAAGCACACCAAGGAGGCGGGCGACAAATAGAAACGAACGGCCACCACGTGGTCAACAGCAGCAACGCGGACAAAGCACCGGCACGCGTGCTTCACCAAGAACATACACAACTAGATCTGACACACTCGCATCAACAGCATGTACACAAGCACGAGGGAGAGAGTGTGTGCGTGTGCGTGTGTGAATGAGGGTGTGGTTTACAAAACCTCGCAGACACATAGACATACACAGACACATACACACACATACATACGGACAGGTACATGGACGATCAGACACAGACACACCCTCTGCGTTATTGTGTCTGGCCACTATCGTCGTGTGTAGTCGCGCTGTATGCGGACGTGACTGTGTAGGCAAGCGACGTGGGTGCAGTACTCGCTGCTGGTGCGGCAGTGGTGGTGCTGGCCGTCGACAGCGTGATGAGGGGCTGCTGCTCACTGACATTGTCATCTGCAGGTTGCTTCTGCGTGTCGCCACCACCACCACCACCGCTGCGGCTGCTGCGGCTGCTGCTGGTACCATTACCAACCACACCCTGCACGGACCCGATCAACGGTTGCCGCTGCTGCTGTGGTTGATGCTGTGGTTGCTGCTGGTGCGATGTGTTGATGGATGGAAAGTGCGACGATTGGGGTGGCAGAACTTGCCCACCACCGCGACCGCCACCACCGTTGGTTGCACTTGCTTGTCGCTGCTGCTGTTGATGGTGCTGCTGCTGTTGATGGTGCTGCTGATGTTGATGTTGGTAGTGTTGTTGGTGGTGGTGGTGTTGTTGTGGTGCTGGTGGACCTGTCGACAGCGCTGCTGAAGGCGTCTGTGCGCGTGCAAACGTCACGCCCTCCATCGAGCCCGTTGGCAGCGGTGACGGCGTCGAAAACGTGCCCATTCGCGGCAGTCCAAGCATCCCACTACTGCCACCGCCAACAACGCCGCCGAGGTGTGTTGGCGTCTGTTGTCCTGCTGGGGTGTTGCTGCCCGTGCCCAGCGCCGTGTTGGGCCCGCTCGTCGTGCCGTGTAGAAGACCCGCATCGGTCATCATGCCTGGTGGAGGTGTCGTGATGGTGGACGCAGGGCCCTGCGGCATGAGCAGCATCTGCGCATCCCACCCGCGCGCGGCGCTGCTGCCGCTGCCAGGCGTGGATGCACGCTGATGTTGCTGGTGGTGGTGGTAGCTGCTTGACGTTGGCGTCGGTGCCGACGTGTTGGTTGATGGTGTTGCCATTGCGGACGCAGGCGACGATGCTGTTGCAGCCACCATGCCAAAGTGCGGCAATCCAGGGTGCTGCGCCGTGTGCAGCTGCATCTGTGCAGCACCCACAGCAAAGCTGTTGGCAGATGTGGTGGCGGTGGAGGTGGCGGTGGAGGGCGGGGCAGCGGTGGTGATGATATCCTGCGCACCAGTGATGCGATACGAGAGGCCACTCATCATGGGCAGGGAGTGTGCTGATGTCGCTGTTGTCGACGTGTGCCCTGCAGATGAGGACGAAGGCAGCGTCGTGTGTGTGGCGAGGCCAGTCGGGTTGATGGCATATCCGTTGAAGCCAACGCCACTCATCATTTGCGACGTGGCCACGCTCGCCGCCGTCGTCGCTGTTGCCGGCATCATCATCGTCGTCGTCGTCGTCCCACCACCGCTTCCCATTGTGCTTGAAGGCAATCCATTGGCGGCACGACCACCACTGGTACTCTGACTTGCAGTGGCATGACTGCTATTCGTCGAGTGTGTGGCAAATGTGTTGCCACCACCACCACCACCACCACCATTGCCACCAACACCGCCGCTGCCGCTGCTATTTTGGCCTACGCGCATGTGTGCAAGGCTCTGTGCCACCGTCTTTGAGGGGCTGGGGCCCGCACTGTCACGAGCGCTTTGTGCTTCCGATCGCGACAACTTGCGCGGCGCTTTCTTCCTGCAGGGGTCATGATGCAAGTTGAGGAAGGGAAAGAGAATGAGAGTGAGAGAGAATGAGAGAGTGTGATTTTGAGTGAGTGAGAGAGTGTGAGTGAGTGAGTGGTGGTGGTGATGAGGTGTCGCTGTGGCGGTGGTGGTGAGCGTGAGCGTGAGCGTGGTTAACTGAGGTCATCCACAACAAAACATGGCACGTGGCATCGCGTATCCATTCGCCCAGAACTTAGACGTACACAAGCACACACACACACACACACACACACACACACACACACACACACACACGCAGCTCAGCGTGACGCACTTTGATGCCTTCTTTGGGCGGGATTTGCTCTTGGGGCCTCTGGACTTGCGTTTGAAG
>NW_004754900.1:386383-401383 GCF_000188695.1 Salpingoeca rosetta | reverse complement strand
CCTTGATTGGAGGGCGAAAGCGGTGTCACGCTTGTAGAGGTCGCCGTTGATGTAGACGCCGTTCTTGCCCAAGGGGAACAGCACAAACTGCTGCAGGTTGAAGTTGTACTCGATCTTGGCGTGGAGGCGCGAGATGGCGCTCGAGGTGCCGAGGTTGATGTCCACGCGATTCGTGGGCGTGTAGCGGCCCAGCGTCACACTCAAGGTCTGGATGTAGTAGGTAAAGTCCTCACCCTGCAGCTTGGCGTAGGCACGAACCGTGGACGGATCGCCCATGCCCGCTGCACTTGCAGGGCCGCGGCCACGCTCGTCCGTGGGCATGGCGCGAGCGACGGATCCCGAGATGGGTTGAGAGACAGAGAGAGAGAGAGAGGCAGAGACAGAGGCAGAGACAGAGAGAGAGACAAAGAGAGGTGGGAAAAGGACGTTGATTTGTTGTGGGTTCCTTTGGTTGGTTGGTTCGCGTGATGTGACTTGACGGATCCTTTCCTTGGGTGCCTTGGCTGTCTGTGCTTGGGTGAAAGATGGAGGGGGAGGGGTTGCGTTCGTCCACACACACGTTCACTCGCACACACACGACGTGTGCACACGCAGGCGATGGGTCACCGAGCACACAAGGGGTGGAAACGGCAACCGCAGTTGACAAGCAAGAAGGGCAGAGAAGAAGGAGAGCGGTGCAGCGAGGAGGCGGCGTGGCTGGCACACACACAAAGAGAAAGCGGCGTGCTGTTGTTGGTGGCGCTTGCTGGAATGGCTAGGCAAGGGCTGTTGCGTGTGCAAGCGTGTGTGTGCGCTTTTGCTGGCTGGCTGGCTGGCTGGCTGGGGTTTGTTTATTTTTCCATGCGACAGAGTGGTGCGCATTAGGTTCATAATCAGCAGCACAACACACAACGAATCCATCACATCCGCATCATGCTATCCACCAAGGAACAAATTTCTTATGGTGTCGACTCCAGTGAGGACACCACGCCGCGAAAACTCAAAAGCAGTTGCACAACGGGAGAGTTGCAGTCGCAAACAGGAGTCATCACTCTGTTGCTGCTGCTATGTTTGTGTTTGTGGTTGCTTCAACACGATGATGATGATGACGACGACGAAGAGCGTCCAACTTTGGCTCTATGCCTTGAGTGGTTGGAGGGTTGGCTGGCTGGGGATGAATGCGTGCTTGCCTGAAGGGCCTTCGATCAATCAACAAAGTCGTTGCCATCAATCAACCATCCACATCAACAAGACACGCGCGCTTCTCATGCGTGTGTGTGTGTGTGTTTGGTTTGCTTCGTCGCCTTACTTGCGACAGCTGCGATGAACCCTGCGTTATGCCAATCTGTGACTCAGCACCTACGTCATCCAATACGCCGTCTCGTTCAGGTAGCCTGAATGGATGCAAGATCGGTTCTGTGTACATGTGTGTGCATGTGCATGTGCATGCATGTATGTCACGTGGTAGTTGTGTTGAATCAACCAGGCTGAGAGACTTGGGCAAGAGGTGCCCAGTCCTGCTTGTCGTCGCACATCACAAATGCAACTGTTTCCCATCAAGCCTGCCCCAGCTCGAGCAACAGCCGCAGTTGTGTGAGACCCTACCCCATTCGAACTCACCGTTACACACGCCCGGGCTGCATTGCTTCTGTATTGACCGTTCCCCATCACTTTCTTCAGCGCAAAGCAAGTATGGCCGTGCAGAATCACATGATGAGAGAATTGCAGCCGTCACCGCTTCGTCACAGCACAATCAAACACTGTACCGTGTCCGCCCAACAGCAAGCCTGGCCTCACCACAGCCAAGACAAAATGCACATCCTGAGTGTTCATTTTTCCACCACAACAACACAGCAACACACAAAGCGCCCCCCCCCAGCCAACGAGCAAAACACAGCACGGAGCATCAACAGCCAAAGTCAACAAGCAACAACAACAAGCACACACGCACCCCCCCCCCCGACGCCTTCATGCCGTTGATTCCCAGCTCGCCCAACAAAGACACACGGGAATATTGGGGTATACACGATCACAGCATCCTGCGCACACGTACATAGTCCCACCCACCACAAGCGCCGCAGCAGGAGTGCCATCTCACAGATGCGCGCTTTGTTGAAGCGCAGCAGAAGAGGATTGAGGGGCGGCCCACGGCGCAGGCGAAATCGCTGCACACCAAAGCAGAAACAGCAACACACCGTTGACAAACTCCTGTGCATGTCACCGAACCAGGTACAGGCCTTCCTTCGCGCACAGGGTGTACAGTCGCCGCCGAACAACGCAGGGGACGTGCTGTACGAGATTGTGCAGCAAGGGGTCTCTCAGGCTGCCCGCCTTCTCGCGGTATCTCGCGAGCATGCGGAACAGCTGCTCGACTGTCTGGACTTGGACAGCGATGGGTACAAGCGGCCGGTCTTACGCCCACATGAGCGCAGCAATCAACGCAGCAACAACAGCAACAACAGCAGCAGCGTTCACGACGACAGGAGTGCAGCTGCCGTTGCCGCTTCTGCTGCTGTTTCGACCGATTCTGCCATCGTCGAGCCTGATGCTGATGATGCCGATGCTGGTGACGACAACGACAACAGCAACAAAAACACGAACAACGACAAGGCCAGAGCCACCACCATCAACAACGACACAAGCCCAACCGTGAATATGGATGGCTTTGGTGGACTTAGCAGCAGCAGCAGCAGCAGCAACAACAACAACAACAACAGCAGCAACAACAACAACAGCAGCAGCAGCAGCAGCAAGCACACTTACAGCGGGGACAACGATGATGGCGATGGCGATAGTGGTCTGGTTTCTGTTACCATCGAAGGCCAAGGCGAGGAAGGTGCCGAGGTCGATGAGGCTGTGGGCATGTCACCTGAAGAAGTGGATGAAGCGATGCCATCCGTCATAGCCGATCTCAACACGCGTGACAACGTGAGGATGGAGGACCTGTTTCGCCACGAGGACAACGAGGGTGTGGTCGCGGCCGTCGCCGACGAAGACGCTGTTGCAGATCGGATCTTAGCGCTGTCCCTACCGACAGTGCTGCTGAACAACGCGCGCCAAGCCCTTGGTGGCATCATCAGGCGCGCAGGCGAGGTTGTGCCCTTTGCCAGCCTGCTGTTTGCGCTTTGCCGGGATATTTATGCGCGCGTGAACACGTTGAAGGAGAACAGGGAGTTGGCGCGTCAAGTGGGTGATCGCTGCCAGCAGGTGCTGCGCCATGCACCGACTCTCCGCGCATACTTCTCCCATCCGACACGCAAGGAATGCATGAAGCAATTGGAGGGCTGTATTGAAGCGGCACTGCTTGCACAACGCATTGTGTACCACGTCACGCAGCAAGCGCTTCAGGAAGACTGCGATGAGGAGCAGCAGCCAAGACTGCAGCGACGGCACCAACTGCGCTTGTCCGGCTACTTTGGGACTGATGAAGACGACAACGATGACGATGACGATGACGACGAAGACGAAGATGGAGATGGAGATGGAGAGGAACGCGAGTCCACGGCGGCAAAACGAGACCATCACCAGCAGGGGCAACAGCAGAGGCAACGGAGAATGTGGTGGTGGCGTGTCCGCCGGCTGTTCCCAAGCCGTGCAGCAGTGCGGAGACGAGCAGGTACATGCAAGCAGCTGCTGTCGTGCCGCCAAGTGGCCATCGAGCTGAGGACCGCAAAGAATCAGCTTGACGACAAGTCCATCTCCCTGCTGCTTGAGTCCATGGCGGCGGTGTTTGCAGAGGTCACTACGCTGAGGCAAGAGCAGCAACGACCACAACGTTTGCACCACCACTACTTTGTCCACGTTGCGTGGCACCAACCTGACGAGGCAGGTGCTGGGGCCGAGGCCGGCCCACCAGCAAGGAGACAACAGCAACGCCACCTACTCCTCTTGACTTCAGGCAGCGAGGACGACGATGTGAGGGGACGCGAACATGGCGGTGACGGCGTTGATGGCGAAGGGCAGGGCAGCGACGCAGCTGCAGCGAGTGCGCACGCGCGTACTTCTCAACGAGACAGCAACCGCCACTCCGTACAATGGATCCTGCATGGCAGACTGCCAAGTAACCCAAACCCCTTTGGGTCTTTTCGCGCCCTCTTGCGCCGCCGCCACCGCGGAAGAATAGCAGCTGGCTCCCAAGGGTGCGAAGTGTGAAGGCATGAGCCATGTGGTGGGAAATGGTATGAGGAGAGTGTTAGGAGTGGTATTCTGGTGGTGTTGTTGTTGTTGTTGTTGTTGTTGTTGTTGTTGTTGTTGTTGTTGTTGTTGTTGTTGTTGTTGTTGTTGTTGTTGTTGTTGTTGTTGTTGTTGTTGTTGTTGTGTGTGTTGTTGTTGTTGTTGTTGTTGTTGTTGTTGTTGTTGTTGTTGTTGTTGTTGTTGTTGATGTTGTTGATGATGATGTTGAGTTGGCTTTCTGTTGTCACTTCCGACCGCTCACTCCAGCCTGTATGTTTCTTCCTCCTTACGCTCGCTCCAACTCATGATGTGTCTTCCAACCGACGCTTCTTCTGCTCGCAATGAGAACTCGTTTATGACACGCAAGCAAACAACCTAACTTTGAAATATGAACGGCGGTGTCATCAAAGACGCAATGGAAGACACAGGCAAGAGGGTGTGCAGGTGATAGAGAGAGAAACAGACACGCACCCGCACGCATGCACGCACGCACGCACGCACGCACACACACACACACAGACACAGACACACAGACACACATGCGACGCGTGACAACAAAGAAATGACAGAAGAAAGGGGCTCACCCCAGCAGAAATCAGGACGGTTCCGTTCTTACAGGAAGAAAGCAACCAAACCTACAGAAGAATAGAGGCAAATGAAGGGATAAAAGACCGGGCCCTAAACGCCTGAACGAGTGATAATGGCAGGAAAGAATGGCTGAACAGCCAACCGAACAAAATGCCCAAAGACCACCAGCAACGCAACAACTGCACCACACACACACAGATACAGTCACACACACAGACAGACAGACTCACAGACTCAGGCATACAACAAACGTGGCCTGCACGAATCAAGCTAAACAGAATAAAGAGCACGCGCACAGAAATGACAGTCAAGAGGGACAAACACGAACACAAAACACAAGCAACAACAACAGCAACACATACACATGCATGGGTTGCGACAAAAGTGCACCAAGAGAGACAGAGACAGAGAAGAGAGAACGAGATGGGGAGTAGAGGCGTGGAGAAGGGGCGAACCGTTGCAGGATTGACAATTCTGGACGCGCCCTAATTTGGGCACTGACTGGAACAGCCAAAACCACGCGCGCTCATGTGTCGCGGATGGACGTCTCTGCGACATCATAGCAAATCTTCGAGAAGAGGTCGTCGTCATCGTCGTCCTCCTCCGTGTACGTGCTGGTGTTGCTGTGATGGTGCTGAAGCTGGTGGTGTTGATGGTGGTGGTGCCCATGATAGAGGCTGGCAACACTGGACGTCACCGCTGTCGTGGCGGGTGTAGACGTGGACGGCACAGCCACAAAGTGCTGCTGTGGTTGCTGCTGCTGGTGGAGAGGAGAGGCCACTTGTTGAGGCTGCTGCTGCTGCTGCTGTTGTTGCTGTTGTCCTGCCTGGTGGAAGGCGATGGCTGCGGCGTCGTAAGGGTTAGTGAGGGGAAACGAGTGCCGTGCTTGCCGCTGATCTGTCGGCAGCTCCTGGCTCCCGTAGATGCTGTCCCCATATGATGAGCTGTGGGCGGGGAGAGGTGGGCGTCAGTGAGTGAGTGAGTGAGAGAGTGAGTGAGTGAGTGAGTGAGTGAGTGAGTGAGTGAGTGAGTGAGTGAGTGAGTGAGTGAGTGAGTGTGTGTGTGAGTGAGTGAGTGAGTGAGTGAGTGATTGAGTGAGTGAGTGAGTGAGTGAGTGTGTGTGTGAGTGTGTGAAGGGAAACCGCAAGTTGGTGACAGGGGTATGCGGTCTACATTTCAGTGTGTGCGTGCCCCTCACCGCGAATCGCGGCGCTGTGCGGGATCAAACCCGAAGGGAATGTCACCTGTGGCGCAGGATCATGCAGTTGCACACGTGGAGGAGATGTTGTTAGCGGTTGAGGGGCACCCTCAGTGACCACAATAGCTGAAATAAGAATGGACAGACACACACACAGACAGACAGACAGACAGACAGACACCCTCACCCACCTAACCCCCCCCCCACACGCACACACACACACACACACACACCCTCACCCCACGCACCCACACACACCCTCACCCACCAACCCCCCCCCCACACACACACACACACTGATCCCCAGATGTCAGAGGCGTTGGCTGGAGGAATCATCATCGGTTGCTGCTGCTGAGTCAGCACATTTGGCGTGGAGGAGAAGGGATCCACCATTCCGCCGCTTCTCTGGCGTGGCTGTTGCTGTGGCTGCATCTGCTGGTGGTGCAATGGGCGCGAGAATGCCTGTTGCTGTTGCTGTTGCTGCTGCTGCTGCTGTTGTGGCTCGAATGGCTTGTAGGATGCTGCAAACATCTTCATCTGCAGTGCTGCTGATGGCAGGCCTTGCATTCCCATCGCCACCGAATCAGGAAGCCCTGGATGGCCCGGGGGCGGCACCTGCGACAGCAGCTGTTGCTGCTGCTGTTGGGCCATGGCCTGTTGATGTTGCTGTTGCTGTTGCTGCTGTTGGAGCATGCGCGGGGTGACTGATGGCGGCGGTGGGCGCGGTGGAGGCACCCGGGGGTGCTGGTGCTGGTGCTGGTGCTGGTGTTGGTGTTGGTGTTGGTGTTGGTGTTGGTGTGGCTGGTGCTGGGGTTGGTGCAGGTGTTGCGGCATCATGTGCTGCTGCACGTGTGCGTGTGGTGGAAACGCCAGCGCCTCCGAGGACAGAGCGCGACGGTGCCTGGCGGTGTTGTGACGTGGTGTGTGTGTGTGTGTGTGTGTGTGTGGTAATGAATGACTTGGAGGAGTGGCTGATTTCATGGTGAAGGTGGGAAATGTAACACAGACACAGACAGACACAGACACAGACACAGACACGCACACGCACACGCAGAAGCAAAGATACACAGACGATGGTGGTGTGCTGTGTGGGCGACGTACAGTGGCGGCTGCGTGATGAGGTGGGGGGTGGCGTGGACTTCACTGCGCGGTCGCGAGGGCGGTCCTCGGCCGCTGGTGGCGAAAGCGATGGTGGCGGTGTTGGCGGCGGTGGTGAGCAGTGAGAGGGGAAGTGGGCAAAGCGCTTGCAGCAGTGAATGGCACAAGGATTCACGCACACACACAGACACACACACACACAGACACAGACACACAAACACATTCACCCTCCGACTCACTTCTTTGGGGGCTTTGAGGATGCCGAGCGCGCCCTGCGTGCGTCGTAGGGCTGCCGCCTCTTCACCTTTGTGTACGAGCCAGAGCGGTGGAGATCGACAGGAAGGCTCCAGCGGTTGTCTGCCTTGCTGCCATCATCTCCATTGTTACCACCACCACCACCACCACTACCGACGTTGCCACTGCTGTTTGATGGCGTCTGTGGCAGTTTTGCCTCGATGGTGAGCAGCCACGTCTGCAGCTGTTCGCGGTCCCGCGCACTGAACATTGGGTGGTCTTTGCCCTGATGGCCGTGCATGCATGAATGTGCCGTTGTCGATGTGCGGGGAAGCGTGTGTGGATGTGTTTTGGAGGGGGAGGGGATGCAAGGACATGAGCGGAATGTACAGGAGGTAAAATGTGCATGACATGTCTACTACAATCACGTGCAAACTTGTCTCTGTGCACGTCACACACACACACACACACACACACACACACACACACACACGAAACAGGGCGGGTGCCAGACCGTGTCGAGGGTGCGGAGAAGGGTTTCGATTTCCTGACGGCGGAGGCGAATGCGATCGCCCGTGTACAGCAGAACCAACCCGCCCAGCGTCTGCACAAACTGCACACACACACACACACACATGTCATTGTGGAGACAGGGTGTTCGTGAGGCAGTCAAAGGCAACACCCGAAACACACACATGCACACACACACACACAAGCGAACAGTCAACGCGTAGGATGACTGCAGTGACACACGTGCGGTCGGCGTGCGGACCTTGGTGGCAAAGGGTGCGAGGTGTGCTAGGTGGGGCGGCCGCGGGACGAGCACCATGTCCAGCATCTTTGCCAACGCGTGGTCGTACCGCCCGCGCTGGATCTCCTGTCGATTGGGGAGGGAGGCGGGGGAATGGAGAGGTGGTATATGTGTTTGGGTGCATGAACGTGGGTGAGGTTAAGTTTGAGCAAAGCAGGCCAGGAGTACACACGCAATCTGGCCTCAACTACCAAGCAAAGCCAATTACCCAGCAACCACTACCCACCAGCCCCGTCAATCACCAATCACAAGTCACAGATCACACCACTCCACACTACACCACCGCCACCACACCTCTGCAAACGCATCGAGGTTGGCCATTTGCGTTGACGCGGACTGGCGCAGGTTCTCAATGGACTTGAGCATCTTCGTGCGGGCCCCGCGCGCCGTCATGCCTAGTGGTGGTGGTGGTGGTGATGATGATGATGATGATGATGATGATGATGATGATGATGATGATGATGATGATGATGATGATGATGATGATGACGATGATGATGATGATGATGATGATGATGATGATGATGATGATGATGATGATGATGATGATGATGAGGGTAAAGGAAGCGAAGAACAACGGGGGCGAAGAACACCACACACACACACACACACACAAACACACACACTCTCTCCAATAGTCTCACGACACCCTTAGCACCCTCCCCTGGTTAATTACCGCGGCGTTCGAGTTCGGCGTCGGTGATGGCCATCATTGCGTCATAGTTGAGCGAGGCGAAGATGGAGTGGTACTTGTGCAGTCGCAGCGACTTGAGCCACACGCGCATGCCTGCAAGCACGAATAAAAGCGAACGCATGTCGTATCAGCCAGTGCAACATTGGCAAGCAGGGGTCACAAGTGCACAGGGGAAGTGTGCGTGTGTGTGTGTGCATGTGCGTGCGTGTGTTTGCGCTATGTGTACGCGTGTGCACCCGTCACTGACACCTCGTCACATCCCTCAAACAAAAACACCCCTCCTTTCATCATCATCTTCACTGACGTTCAAGGGTGGCCGAATCAAACACGTCCCCACGGTTGTTGTTGGCATCATCCATCGGCGAAGGTGGAGCTGTTGTTGTTGTGGTTGTTGTGGTTGTCGTCGTCGTTGACGCCGACGTGGCTGCTGCTGTTGGCGTTGAAGCGGTTGCGCTCTCGTTGTCAACGTACTGTTGCTGCTGTTGCTGCTGCTCGGCTGTACCGCTTTCGGTCTCCGCCATTGCCTCTTCGTGTTTGTTGTCGCCTTCAGTCTCGCTCTCGGCGCTGGCGTTTGCATTCTTGTCCACACCGTCCGCACCACCGTCGTGTGCGCGTGTCTCTGCCAGGGAAACAGCAGCATGCATGGGGGGGATTGTGACGGGAGGGGGGAGGGTAAGTGTTGGCACAAAGACTGTTGCTCATATTGCTCACAACCCGCTGTGGGACCAGACACACACGCACACACAGACACACAGACACACACACACACACCCAGACACACACCCAGACACCCACACACACACCCACACACACCCACACACAAACACACCCACACACACACCCACACACCCACATCAACACGCACCTATTGTGGCCTCCTGTGTATAGGCCAGGACGTCTGGTACCTGCTGGGCAGTACCGGGTACCCGTGGGGCGGCGCGCTGCGGCCGGAGATCGCGCTTCTTGCGCCGCTGCTTGCGTGCCATCGGTGACAGCGACGTCGTTGATGACGCCGCCGACACAGCACTGCCATCCGTCATGCCGTCCTCGCCCATCCCCGCAGGCGCAGTGGCGGTCGCGCTGTGGTCTTCTTCCTCTTCTGGCGCTGATGCTGTTGGGTCTGCGTGAGAACCATCATCACCACCAAACTGCATCCCATCATCACCATCACCACCACCACCACCATCACCACCATCGTTGTCGTCGCCGTTGTCATGGGTTGTGGCGTGCGCGGTGTTGCTTGGCGAGACGTTGGGCAGGGAGCGGGATGTGCTGGCGCCGTGGTGCTGTTCTGCTGCTGTTGGCGCAGCTGTTGTTGCCATGGCCATGGCAGTGTGCACAGTCATGGTGCTACCGCTGCTGTTATTGGTGTTGCCATAGTCGCTGGTGCACAGGTGGTCGTCATGGCGGGAGGAAGATGGCTGTGCTGGCAGGCTGTTGGCAGAGGAAGTGGTGGACGCGAGTGACGATGGAAACGCAACACCGCCCGCTGTCCACGGCTGTTGCTGTTGTTGGTGTTGCTGCTGCTGTTGTTGGTGTTGTTGCTGCTGCTGGTGTGCCGCTGTGAGGACGGGCGACATGTGTGCGGCGAGCATCATCTCGCTGCCAAGACTGCTGTCGTGGATGCCGGTGCCGTCGTCCTGCGTGGGGACCAGGCCCCTGCACAGGCTGTTGAGCGTCTGCATGAGGGCGGTGAACTTGTGCTGCGTCTCTGCGTCAAACGCCGGGTGCACGAGACAGAGGGCGAGGAGGTCATGGCACATGACGAAGAGGCGGTTGTTCTTGGCCGGGTCGTAGCCCTGCAGCGTCGCCTGCATGACGCACGCGGCCACCAGGCGCACGTACTCGTTGGCCGCCGTCACGTTGTTGGCGCGGAGCAGGGGCACATATCCAAGCAGCGTCTCTGCCGTGCGCTCAATCTTGTCCTGCTGCACGGAGAGGGCGCGCAGGTGTTGCACGTCGTTTGCCACGCGGATGGCCGGGCCCTGCTTCACAGAGCTCTTCTCAACAGCGTGGTGCAGGCCCTGTTGGGTGGGTGGACGGTGGAGGAAACAAGCGTGGGACGAGGCCAAAGGGAGAAAGTGTGGTCGTTGCGTGTATATGTGTATGTGTGTATGTGTGTCAGTGTGTGTGTGAGGAGGCGCACACACACACACACACGGGACCCGCGCACACAGGAAGAGGCCACGCACACACACACACACGCACACACACACACGCACACACACACACACACACACACAGGGTGTACACATCCACGTACGAACTGCACACAAGCATACAGAGCATACAATTCATAACACAACACACGTGTGTGCGTAAAGACTTACGGTGAGGAGGAACTGGCGCATGGCGGGCTCCAGCCGTGATATGGCCTGCAGCACAGCCAGCACAGCAGGTGCGTTTCGGTCCTGGCTCAGCTCTCGCTCCAAGAGCATCTGTGGACAGGCACATGCGCACGTGCGGGCCCAGCGTGTGCGTGTGAATGCGTGTGTGTGTGTATGAACGTGTGTGTGTGTGCGTGTGAATGCGTGTGTGTATGAACGTGTGTGTGTGTGTGTGTGCGTGGGGAGCATGTGAGCTGAGTAAGTCGAACGGCACAGACACCATATGCAAGTGCACGCATGAGCCACGCACGAAACAAACGCGTCAGCAAATACAACAACCACCAGCGAGATGTCAGCAAACACGCGCAAGCAACACCGCACGCACCAGAAGCTGAGGGTCTGCCATGGCATTGCTTTCCCCGCACTACACTTGTGAGTGGTGGGTTGAGGTACTTGATCGACGTCGTTTCAGAGGCAGTCAGTCTGTCACGTTGTCGATTCCGTTTTGTCCACGCACACAATGTACACCAGCGGGTAAGCTAACGACGTCAGCAACACACACCACACACACATGCGCGCTGAAGCCTCGCGCACAGCTGGAGCCACCAAAATCACAGCATCAGTTCCGATCACAGCAGCTGTTGTTCTGGATGCAAAACACCCACCAGAAACAACAGCTGGAGCAGGTGATATCGCGAAAAAAAACAAAACAACAACGCACGCTTTGCTTACCACGCGCGCGCGTGCGATCGATTTCCAAGACAACCACAGCTTCCAGCGCTTGTGGTTGCGACCGCAGTTGAAGCAGAACAAATCCAAAAGCTCAAGGCAGGTGTTGGTGCTGCCCGGTGATGATGGGAGACGAGGGAAAGTGTGTTAGACGCACACAGAAGACAGAAAGAAAGAAGGACAGGTACCACAAGACAGGAGAGAGTGTGGTGCCTGATTGACAGATGACAGATGGAGGAAAGAAAGTCGCACAGCGTGTTGTGTGCGCTTCGCTTGTTTGTTGCCCAATACTGCACGGAGTGCGGAATCATATGAAGACATTGAGAATCATCCACGTAGTCCCTATAATGCGACAGCATAAAGAGTAGCAGCCATCGAATTTATTTTTTTCTGTGTTGGGCCAGCAACGGATACACAAACGAAACCGACAGCAACGAAAGAGGTCAGGAGTGACGAGCGAGGTGGTGTGTTGGTGGTGGTGTTGGTGTTGGTGTTGGTGGTGGTGTTGGTGTTTGTTTGTACGTTTATGCAGTACCCTCTCGGTGTGCGCTGTTGATGTGCGCTGTTGTTTGACACGAATTGCGGTGTGGTCACACATCATGTCACGCAAATTGTTTTGTTTGTTATCTTGTTTTGTTTCAGTGAGCATCGTCAAGCAGCATCATGGCGATGTTCTTTGACTTTCCCGTATCGGCTCCCGAGTCGTACACGCCCATCAATGCCGCCTGGCACACCAAGCACCCACTCCTGGCTGTTGCCGCCCAAGAAGTACGCTGTGTGTTCTGTGGTTTGGGTGATTTGTGAGACATCACTGCCGTTGTTGTTGTGGTCGTTCCGAGGGCTTGATAGCTTCCTTCACTTCCTTCACTGTTTCACACTCTCACTCAATCACACAACACACACACACAACACACACACAACACACACACACAACACACACACACAACACACACGCACACACGTACACAACACATTCATAAACGCAACGCATTCTCAAACACAAACACACAGAGGCGACAGGGGATGACGAGTGGCTCCGTCAGCCTGTACACACAGGATGGCGAACACCTGTCCGAGTCCACCTTGCAACGCGCTGCCAAGCCCACGACCATCGCCTGGCATCCAACCCTGAAGCTTCTCGCCACAGGGTATGTGCGTTATTGTGTGTGTGTGTGCGTGTGTGTGTGAGTGCGTGCGTGTGCGTGTGCATGTGCGTGGTGTCGTTTTGTAGTCGTGAACATTTTCCCTCTCGCGCCCATTGAGTTTCCACGCACGCACGCATACACGTACGAGTGTATGCGCTCACACAATAACCCGCACCACCGAATCTGATCTTATGTCGAATGATAATGATGTGTTGCAGGTGGGCGAGCGGGGAGCTCATCATGTGGAACGAGGAGACGCACATGGCGTACGAGTGCAAGCGCATGCACGACAACATCACCTGCCTCACCTGGTCTCACGATGGCAGCCGCCTCTTCTCCGCCGATGACGTTAGTTGTGTGTGTGTATGCGTACGTGAGTGTGTACGCATGTGTGTGTGTGTGTGTGCGTGTGGGCGCGTTCGTGTATGTGTGTTGAAGCGGCTGTGCGTTTTTGCCTGTGTGTTTATGCTTGATGTGTGTGTGTGTGTTTGCTTCTTTGTGGCTGTGCATCGCTTAAATCGCAGTCATTGGTGCTTGACGATCATGTTTCGTGGTTCACATTAACCCCCCCCCCAAAAAAAATTGATGGTCATTGGGCATGCATACAGGAGGGCCAGCTGTGCGTGTGGCGCATCAGCAAGACGGGCAAGGCCTCTCTGACATATGAACACAAGGCAGACACCGGCTTCACACACTGTACGCACGCACGTGGAAATGTGTGTATGTGTGTGTGTCTGTGTGTGTCTGTGTGTGTCTGTGTGGAAATGTGTGTGTGTGTGTGTGTGTGTGTGTGTGCGAAGTGGGCGATCCGCTGCGTGTTTTTCGAGCTCACGGTTCTCAGCTGGAGCAAAATCATGCCACGTGTGCATCCGCAAACACTCCCTTTTACGGCGCTTCGTTCTTACACACACACACACACACACACACACACACACACACACACACACACACACACACACACACACACACACACCCTCTTGTTTTGTAATCACGTGTGCGCGCCAGGCGTTGCTGTGACGGCTGGCAGCGAGGACACGTCGATGGTGTTCCTGGGCACATTTGACAAGGGCGTCATGCTGGCTGACGCAACCGGCGCATGCACCCCGTCCTTTCCCGTCACAGACAAGATTGTCGACCTCGTGTTCGACCCGGAGTCAGGTGTGCACATGTGCTTGCTTCGTTTGGTTGGTTGCGCAGTTGGTTGTCTGTGTTGGGATTTGTTTGGAGATGTGTGTGTGTGTGTGTTTCCTTGAAGGTGAGTGCTTCGTTTCGTTCGGTTGTTTGTTGTGTATCTGAGCAACACATGCTGGCAGCTGCTCAAATACATTGCGCTCATGCATCACCACCACCACCGCCACCACCAATGCAGCGTCGCTGGTCGTTGCCACGCAAGACATGATGGTGGTGCACCACCACGTGGCCCCAGATGGCGCTGTCAAGGACAAGTACGAGTTCAAAATGTCCGGAAAAGCGTTTTCATCCCTTGGGTTTGCCGGACCAGGGATCCTCATCGCCGCCACCTCGGAGAACCAAATCAGGTGCGTGTGTGTCTGTGTGCGTGCGTGCGTGCGTGCGTGTGTGTGCGTGTGTGCAACCCGGTGGATTCTCTAACCTGCTGTTCTTTTCCGATAACTCCATCTGGTTCAAACAACTCACCACCACCACAATCACATCGCTCGCTTCAACCAACACCGCCCTTCCACATCACTTGCCACTCGACCTCCCTTGCCCCAATGTGCGGTGTTGCGTGTGTGTGCAGGGTGTGGTGCAGCGAGGAGGGTGACTCATATTCGCTGTCCATTGCACACGAGCGCGGTGAATTCACCCCAAGCGACATCATCCAGACCGTCGCATACAACCCGGCAAAGTGCGGTCGTGGCTGATGTTTGCTGATGTTTGCTGATTGGCGATTGCTGATGTGGATATGGCTGTGGATGTGATATTTGCTCCTTCTGTCATCTCACATCACCGCAACACACACACACACACACACACACACACACACACACACACACACACACACA
>NW_004754900.1:366383-383883 GCF_000188695.1 Salpingoeca rosetta | reverse complement strand
ATGCGGCAACAGTTGATGGGAAGCCCGACACGAGCGTGTGGGTGTGGGCTGTGGAGAGTGACGCGATCATCAGCCAGGCGTTTGGCGTCGGTGGCCGCTGCCCCGTCTCCCAGCAGTGGGACAACACTGACGGCCGCGTGAGTTGCACATTCATGGATGGAGGGTTGCACCTGCTCTGTGCGTTGCATTTCAAGTACGCTGTTTTCACAACGCAAGTTACATGTCGCAGACGCACACACTTGCGTACACACACACACACACACACACACGAACTCACTCTGCATTCGTCTCCCTCTCTCCCTCCCTCCCTGTCTCCCCTTCCACACACACACAACACAACACAACACAACACAACACAACACAACACAACACAACACAACACAACACAACACAACACAACACAACACAACACTTCCTTCCTCCCCTCCCCCATCACTGCTTCGCCTGCAGCTGCTGGTGTGCGAGACTCATCTCCCGTCCTCGGACGACGGCAGTGCGCACGCGGAGGCCACGACCATCTTCATGACGCCTGATAACGGAATGGTGGTCCAGCAGACCACCGCCCTGACACCGCTGGATGTGGGCCCGCTGCTTGGCGTGCAGGTGCCTAACCTGTACTTTGCCCTGCGCGGCAAGTCTGACGAGGGCCACATCACCCGCGCCGTCCCCATGCGCGACTTTGCAGGCCTCGAGAACGCCGACAAGGGTGCGTTGACAGCAACTATTGCTATTGCTATTGTTCTCGTTCTCGTTCTCGTTCTCGTTCTCGTTCTTGTTCTTGTTCTTGTTCGCGGCTTGTGTCGGCAAACTCTTGCGTTGGCTAACGCAGCAACACATTTGCATGTGTTCCTCATTCCATCCACGACCATTGCACCACCACCATTGCGCCTCCCCCCCCTCTCCCTGCCTGTGCACAGACACCAAGGCGGCGATGCTTGAGTTCAGCTACCAGCTCACGGTCGGCAACCTCGATGCCGCCTTCAAGTCTGTCCGCGCCATCGACAACGCCTCCGTGTGGGCCAACATGGCACGCATGTGCGTTGCCAACAAGCGGCTGGATGTCGCTGCGGTGTGCATGGGCAAACTCGGCGACGCCCCCGCCGCCCGCGTCCTGCGCGAAGCAGACAAGGAAGCCGAGGTGGGCATGAAGGCGTGGTGGTGGCGGTGGCGGTGGTGGTGTGAAGAGATTGCGTTGGGGCGGAAGGAAGGCAGGTTGTTTATGTGTATGCTGGGCTACCTTCTATGTGTTGTGCTACTGTGTGTCCTGTTTCTTTGCATGCTACGCTGCTTGCACACGTCTCACCATTCCTCCACCATGCGACTTGCAGCCCGAGGCAAAGGTTGCTGCGCTTGCCGTGCAGCTGCGCATGTACGAGCAAGCCGAGCAGCTGTACAAGGACTGCGGGCGCTACGACCTCCTCAACCGCCTGTACCAGGACCAGGGCAGGTGGGACGACGCCGTGCGCGTTGCACTTGAGCACGACCGCATGCACATGCGCAACACGTACTACCGCTACGCGCAGCACCTTGAAGCGCTGGGCAGGACGGCCGACGCCATCAAGCACTATGAGCTGGCGGAGACGCACGCGTTTGAGGTGCCGCGGCTGCTCTTCAACGAGCCGGAGAACCTCGAGGCATACGTCAAGCAGAGCAAGAGCAAGCAGCTCCTCAAGGTTGGTGTGCATGTGTATGTGTGTGTGTGTGTTGACGTGTGCAGACACGTGTGTGCTCGTGTGTTGCCCCTGACTTGTATTGTTTGACATGCCCTCACACACATATCCACGCATTCGCTCACCATCTCCTCTGCGCTCCTGCCCTCTGTGCAGTGGTGGGCGCAGTATCTGGAGTCGACGCAGGAGCTTGACGAGGCGCGCAAGTTCTACGCGGCCGCAGACGACGCGCTGTCGCTCGTGCGCGTGTACTGCTACTGCGAGGAGGTGGACAAGGCACGTGAGCTTGTCTCCACGTCCAAGAACAAGGCCGCCGCCTACCACCTCGCAAAGTGCGCCGCCCGTGCTGTGTGGGAGAGAACGGAATATGGAGACAGGGATGAGAAGAGAGGAATTGGAAGATAAAACAGAGAGAGCGTGTAAAGTTGCCTGTGCGATGTGTGTGCGTGTGTGTGTATGAGCACGTTCACGTGCACAGCGTTGTTGAGCCAAGCCACCTCTGCTGACCTTACTTGTTCGTCTGCGTCGAGTGCAGGTATCTTGAGGACATGGGCGAGTTTGAGGAGGCTGTGTCCCTCTACTCCCAGGCCGCGTCATACAACAACGCCATCCGCCTTGGTGAGACGAGCACTTCCGGGAGAAGGGTTGAATGTGTTTTGGCGTACGTTCGTGTGCAGGTGCACTTGCTTTGCTGTCTTCTCCGCGCTGACGCTTGCGCCCCACATGCGCATGACAACGTGCCCCTCAATCACCACTCCACCACTCACCAGCGTCCCTCATCCCCACTCATCACCACTCATCACCACTCACCGCCACTCACCGCCACTCTCAACTTCATCATCACTCACCGCCACCACCACCACCACCGCTTCTCAGCCAAGGAGCACGGGCTGAAGCAGCAAATGCTGAGCCTGGCGCTCAAGTCCACCAAAGGGGACATGATGTCCGCTGCAGAGTACTACGAGTCGCAGGGCGCGTTTGACAAGGCCGTCATGCTGTACCACAAGGCCGGCCGCGTCTCCAAGGCGCTGGACATGTGTTTCCAGCACAACCTCTTCCAGGCGCTCTCTGAGATTACGCAACACCTCTCTGAGGGCACGGATCCCGAGCTGCTGGAGAAGGCCAGCTCGTTCTTCACCAACAACGGCCAGGTGACCAGCATGGCCGGGGGGGGGGTTGTGCACATGTGCGCGCGCGGTGAATGTGGATGAGCTGTTGATTGTCGAGCTTGAGGTTGGTACCATTACGCTCACACATCCTTCCTTGCTATCGCAACACGGCTCCCCATACATCCATCCATCAACCCATCCATCCATCCGTCCTGCAGTATGAGAAGGCTGTGAATCTGCTTGTTGTCGCGGGGCAATTCCACGACGCCCTCGACCTCATCGCCCGCCACGGCGTCCACCTCACCGTCAGTCGCACAAACGCCTTTGCACTGTGGCCACTGTGGCTGTCCTGTTTGCGTGGTTGTGTGTGTGTGTTTGGGTGTGTGTGTGTGTGTGTGTGTGTGTGTGTGTGTGTGAACATCGCTGATCCCCACCCACACCACGCCACACATTCCATTTTCCATCCCACTTCTTCTTTCCCCCTCACAAACTCACTCACACACACATCCATCCAACAGGACGAGTGGGCGGAGAAGATGACGTATGCGCGTGGAGAGGTGGACAAGAAGGTCCGCAACGCGCTCCTCACCCGCATCGCGGACGTCTGCTTCAACCAGGTCCGGGTGATGGAGTGCAGCGGTGGAAGGAAAGGGAAGGAAGAGGGAACGTGATTTGGTACCACGTGTGTGTGTGTGTGTGAGCGTGGCTGTCGCTGATTCTACCCTTGCGCATCCCACTCTTGATCCCGTGCTGACTTTCATTCCCTCACACGTCTCCATTTCCGCCCTTCCCAATACCTCGACCAATTCTCAGGGGTCGTATCAGCTCGCGACGCGCAAGTACACGCAGGCCGGGCAGCACGTGAAGGCCATGAAGGCGCTGCTCAAGTGCGGCGACACGAACAAGATCATCTTCTTTGCCAATAAGTGCCGGCAGCGCGAGGTGTATGTGCTCGCCGCCAACTACCTGCAGAGCCTCAACTGGCGACGCGACCCGGTGCGAGCACGGCGCTTGGCTGTGGCCGCGTGTAATGTGCTGCGTTGTGTGCGTGTGTGTGTGCGTGTGTGTGTGTGTGTGTGTGCGTGCGTGCGTGCGTGCATGCGTGCGTGCATGCGTTCGTGTGACCTTCCGAATGTCTTCTTCACCCGCATATCATCATCCCCACCATCATCTCCACCTCACCCCCCCCCCTCCCCGCTTCTCAACTTCACATACATTCGCCGCTGCAGGAGATTATGAAGCACATCATCTCGTTCTACACCAAAGGCCGCGCCCTGGACTCGCTCGCGTCCTTCTACGAGGCATGCGCCGGCGTCGAAATCGACGACTACCAAAACTACGAAAAGGTACGCGCACGACTGGTTGTGTGTGTGTGTGTGTGTGTGTGTGTGGTTGTGTGTGTGTGTATGGTTGTGTTCGTGTGTGTGTGTGTGTGTGTGTGTGTGTGTGTGTGTGTGTGTGTGTGTGTACTCTTCACTTTGTCCTCTTCAACTTTCCCTTCAATCACACATCCCCTCGCCTCATCCCCTGCCCCAATCTCCACCGTCACGACCCTCTCCACTGTCTCCACTGTCCCCCTCTCCACTTCCATTGTTGTTAGGCGCTTGGGGCGTTGAACGAGGCCCTGCGGTGCATGAGCCGGGCCAAGATGAAGGATCTGGACCTGCAGGAGCAGCGCGTTGCGTCCCTCCAACAGCGCATTGAGTCAACGCGCAGGTGAGAAGTGGTGAAGGGTTGGACAGGACGGGTGTTGGTGTTGGTGGTGTGCAACGTGTACATGTGTGCGTGATGCTGTGTCATGTGTGCGTGATGGTGGGGGTAATGCCATACACACACACATGCATACATACACGTATACGCACACATGCTCACGCATGCCCAAACTCCCTGCTGCCTTGCGTCAGGTTTGTCGCGGCGAAGCAGATTGCGGAGGAAGATCCTTCTGAGATGGTCGCGCAGATGCAGCAGCTGCTGCAGGAGCCCGACATTGATCAGGCCGTCCGCATTGGCGACATCTACGGCGTCATCATCGAGTACGACTTGCTACACCTCTTTGCGGGCGCGTGTGTGTGTACATATATGTGTGTGTGCACGTCTGTGTTGTGTGCACCTGTGCGTGCGTGCGTGTGTGTGTGTACCTGTGCGTGTTCGTGTGTGTACATATGTGAGCGCATGCACGCTTGCACCTATCCACCGTCTTCCCCACCTCACCCGCACATCTCCATCTTCGTCTCAAACATCGCTGCAGGCACCTTGCGAGCAGGGAGCAGTATGCAGAGGCATACGACAACATGCAGGAGCTTCGCAAGCGCATTCCCAACGTCAACGTTGCCTACTACGTCAACATGCGTGTGATTGAGGCCGTGCACAACGCCCTGAACATCCCGCTTGGCCAGGGCCAGGGCCCCGCTGTTGGCGGCGGCGATGACGACGAGATTGGCGAAGAGATTGAAGGCCAAGACGTCTGATGCGCTCTTATGCGTGTGTGCGTGCGGGGTGTGTGTGTGTGTGTGTTTGTGCGTGTGTGTGTGTGTGTGTGTGTGTGTGTGAATGATTGTGTGTCTCTTCATCTTCGTCTTGCTTGTTTGCTTTGTGCTTCTTGCCTTGTTGTTGTCTCAACAACGAACAAATTGATGAGTCAGCACTTTGTTCATGTATGTTTCGCACGAAATGTGCTGAGGCGCCACTTCTATCCACCAGCACTTTGTATGGATTTGTCTCGAGTGCGCGCTCAGCTGCCAAACCAAGCGAAAGCGGGCAACAAAGAAACAAACAACAACAACTTGGCACAGCTTGCTTGCCTTGCTTGAAGTGTTCAAGTGTGCTGTGCTTGGTTGAGTGGTGAGTGCAGTCGAGAGCGTGAGTGCATTGGGACGCACGCAGTCAGCCGGAGGCAAGCGGTGACGGCACCGAGTGGAAGCAGTGGTGTAGTGGTCGGTGGTGTAGGACCTGAGGGCAAGCGCACGCGCAGCAGGGCAGTCAGTGGTGCCAGTAGCAACAGGAAGGATGGCGGATCGACGCATGACCTTGGCGGACAAGTACGGCCAGCCGATGGAAGCCGTGCTGGGCATGACACATGGCTTGTTCCGCACAAAGAAGCAGCACAACGTGTCCATCACAAAAGAAGGCAACCTGGTTGTCCTCAAGACGGCAGACGAGGGCTCAGACGTCCTGGTGCGTAGGCGTGATTGTGCTGCTGTGTGTGTATGTATGCGCAGTGTGTGTGTGTGTGTATGCGCAGTGTGTGTGTGTGTCTGTCTGTCTGTCTGTCTGTCTCTCTGTCTCTCTGTCTGTCTGTGTGTCTGTGTCTGTGTCTGTGGCTGTGTCTGTGTTGTGTGCTGGTCGTAGTGAACTTGGGTTGGTTGGACGTCTGCAGTCATGCCGCCAGAGCGGGACCTCAACCTTGCTTGGTGCCAACGCCACTGTGCCAACGTCACTGCACTGGTGCACCATGTTGCTTGTTGCGTTGGTACTGCAGCATGCCATCCCATTGAAGGACATCCATTCGGCCGGCACGACCTACGACGACGACGATGATCGCCTGCAGTTTGTGGTGCGTATTCCCTGCTTGCCTGTGCTGCTCACACTTGCTGTACTTACCACAACGCAGCTGTTTCAGCCACCCTTGCTCTCGCATCGTCGGCTCATTGCCGGAACCCCTGCTGACGCTGCTGCTGCTGTTGATGATGATGCTCGTGGTTGGACTGCACGCGCTGCAACAGGTTTGTACAGGCACTGGCTCGTTCACCTTCTTGGCTCCGGACAAGGCCACGCTGAAGCGCTGGGTGCTTGCGCTCAACCCTCCCAGCAGCGGCGGTTCAGGTGTGTGTGTTGTGTTGTGTTGTGTTGTGTTGTGTTGTGTTGTGTTGTGTTGTGTTGTGTGTTGTGTTGTGTTGTGTTGTGTTGTGTGTGTTGTGTTGTGTTGTGTTGTGGTGTGGTGTGGTGTGTTGTGTTGTGTTGTGTTGTGTTGTGTTGTGTTGTGTTGTGTTGTGTTATGGGGGCTGCGTGGCTGCGTGTACCTCTGAATGCGTGCCAGCCTGTATGCCTTGCTCGTTGAGACATCGCCAATGCTCACGCGTGCGTTGTTGGCGTGATAGAGTCGGGATGGCTGACGGTGAACAAGAAGAAGCGTTTCTGTGAACTCCGCAAATCCTCCGTCGTCATGTTCAAGGAGAAGGTGCGTGACGCCCCACGTGCTGGTACATTAACGTGACCCATTGTGTCAATGACTCCTCACGCTCGCGCGCAACCATCGCAACAATCACCACCACAGCCATTGGCTGTTGGGGCTGCCTTCCTTCTGCTGCTCACGCACTCCTACCACCCACCTCACTCAATCAACACCACCGCCATCACGACGACTGTTGGCAGGAGGACCGTGATCCGTGCGGGGCGATTGCGCTGGACTGCCTGTGCACTGTCATCCCGCCCCAGCAGACGGGCGCACCAACAGGCAGTGAGTGGTCGCACTGCACCATGTTGCAGATGCTGCACACGTGCTGGTGTTCAGTCAATGAACTGTGCCGCAGTGTGAACCCTTTCTCATCCTCATCATTGTCGTCACAGCGTCATCCCAGTGTCGATCTACGACATCACACCTCCCGTTCCTCTTCCATCACCACCCCTCATGTCACCATCACCTCCCCTCATGTCACCATCATTCCATTGCTGCTGCAGTGCGCCGCATGACATCGCGCGGCGTGACCTTCTACGTCAACACCGCCGGCCAGCAGTGGGCCATCACAAGCAAAACCGTCGCAGACGCAAATCGCTGGATCACCGCAATCCAGGTGGGTGTGTGTGTGTGTGTGTGTGTGTGTGCATATGTGTTGTTCCACAGTGACCCTTACATGCCCACGTCCACCCATTCACACACATTTACTCACATGCACAACCTCACACCAACGTTGCGTGTGCAGGATGCGATTGAGTGTTGCCCTGACCTGACGACGCGGTTTGACAAGCTGGCGACGGCGCACCAGAACTCGGACACATTCACACTCGACGAAGTCTTCCTCGACAGAGCCGTGCGTTTTGCTTCCCTGAATTCAGGGCGTCGTGCTGATCATGTGGCGGTGTTGTTGTTGTTGTTGTTGGTTGTTTGTTTGTTTGTTTGTTTGTTGTTGTTGTTGTTGTTGTTGTTGTTGTTGTTGTTGTTGTTGTTGTTGTTGTTGTCGTCGTCGTCGTCGTCGTTGGTTGTATCGTGGCGTGTCACACATGGCGTGGAACGGAATTGGTGGGGAATGGGAGGTGATGACACATGACTATCTACACTGTTGCTTCGGTGCAGTCCTTCATCTCAGCCAACAGCTTAGCCATTGCCTTTGACTGCACACGTCTCACATCACACAATGTCACCACCTCTGTGTGTGTGTTCATATGTGCAGATTCTGTGCTATTCGGATGAACCGCTTGAGATGCCGCTGACGCCGCTGCCATATGGGAAGATTGGCAAAGTCCCGTCCGGCAACGAATACGGCCACCCGCACATCGGTACGCACGCTCATCCCGCGGCTATGGGGCCTGTGTGTGTGTGTGTGTGTGTGTGTGTGTGTGTGTGTGTGTGTGTGTGTGTGTGTGTGTGTGTGTTTGTGTGTGTGTATGTGTATGTGTATGTGTGTGTTGGTTTAATTGTGGTGTGCTTTACACTCTCAGTCCACTCCTGCGACACCCCCACCCAACTTGCTTGTACTCAATCCTTTCACACTCCCTCACTCCCAACCACAACACCCCAACAATGCCCTCCCCCCTCCTCTCTCCCTCTCCCTCTTGCTTGTGTGCAGAGGCGCTGGCCATTTTCCAGAGCATGATTCCGCGGTCAAAGGTCCGGTTTGGAAACGTCATGGACGGCGAGCCGTGGATCAGAAACCTCCTCCAGGTGTGTTTGGTTTGGAGGGTTTTGGAGGGTTTTAGAGGGTGGGAGGGAGGCCTGATGGCATGTGGGGTGTGGTGTCGTGGTGTGATCATAGCGCATACACGTGTTATCGTTTGTTCGTGGCGATTGGAGGATTCAAAAAGTGTTGGTTTGCACGGTTGGAGTAACGTGAGTATGAAATGACGCCTCGCCATGCGTTGCTCACTCCGTTGCCTCCATCTCCATCGATCACAGGTGTACCTGGAGGTGCCAGCGCTGAGAAACGAAATTTTCTGCCAGAGCGTCAAACAGATCACACGCGTATGTTCCTCCTCACGCTGTGTGCGTGTGTGTTTGTGTGTGCGTGTGCGTGTGTGTATGTGTGTGCGTGTGTGTATTATGTGTTGTGCATGTGTTTTGTGTTCTATCTTTGACTGTTGCTTGAACACTTGCGTGATGCTCACACCACAGCTCACCTGCTTTTTTTCCTTCGTACCCGCATCAAACACACCCAACACACCCAACACACACCCCGACCCACACGTACACGCACCCGCGCAGCTGCCTGACATCCATGGGCGGTTTGCGATTCGCCACTGGCAGCTGGTGGCGGCGCTGTGTGCGCACTTTCGGCCGGCAAGCAAGTACTTCAACTACATCCGCGCGTGTCTTCATCACGCGGCGCAGAAGAGCGACAACCACGAGATTATCCGCCAATGCGCAAACTACTGCCTGGAGAAGATGCAAAAGCCAGCCACACTCCCAGCCATATCCGATGAACGTGCGTCTGTTTGGGGTGTGTGTCTGTGTCTGTGTCTGTGTCTGTTTGTGCCTATGTGCGTGCTTGTTCTCGTGCCTGTCCTCGTGTCTGTTCCTGTCACTTGTGTGTTTGTTCATGTGTGTGTAAGAACGCGTCATGCCTGCCACTTTCGTGGACTGACTCTTCCACCTCCTACTTTGGTCTTGCACCTCCACCCTGACCCTCACCTTCCTCCCACCATTCCTTTTCCCGGTTTTGCGTTGTGCAGTGATGCGTGAGATTATGAGCGGCCAAGGATTTGCGGAAACGGAATCCGCGCAGATGGTCCTCAACCACGTGAGTTCCTTCTCGCACGCGTTTGTGGGGACATGCACGCACAATCCGTGCGCTCTTCTGTTGTGTTTTGTTGTTTCTTGCTTAAATCGCACTTGGCGTTGATGGCCAACACACACACGCACGCACACACACACACACACACACACACACACACACACACACACACACACACACACACACACACACACACACACACGACCCACGATCGCACTGCATGCGCGGCTTGTGATTTGGTTCAGGTGGAGGAGCCGGACTGCGAGGCGTGAGCTTTCACATTGCTAAATGACCCCTCTTCTTTCTCTACTTCTTCAGCTCCCTGCCCTTGTTCTCTCGCGCTGGCATATGTGTGCATGATTGACGCGCCTTTCCCCTTGGGCTGTCACTTCACTTCACCCTACCCATCTCTTCCTCGTGTTCCGTGCACACCATGTGGCGTTCCCTACAACATGTTCTGTTCTTCCATCATCATTCCTTTATTTTTTTTCTTCCTTTGCTGACATCCTTATGGTTACACGACTGTTCACTTGTTCTGTCTGTACTGACCAATTGATCGCGCGTTTTTGTCCGCTTTCTGCTCGTCTTCTTTGTACCGCCCCAGCTCCAACCCATCCTCATGATTTCCGTGTTGGCGGTGGGTGAGGCTTGGGTGTTGCCTGTTTGCTCCTGTGCACCCTGGGGGGGGGGGGGCGGGGGGGCTTGCTTGGTTGCTTGTCGTTTGCTTGTTGTTGTCGCTGTGTCGAGCGTGAACCCCCTTCTTCTTTGTTTTTGAACACTTTGTTTCGTCTTCACACCGTGATCCCGCTCTGTTGCTGTCGTTGTTCCTTCATCTTGCCCTTGAATGTGATGCTGTGTCGTCCTTTGGCTGCCTTTTTTGACGTGCATTCTTCTTTTTTGAGTCGTCTTGATGTTGCGTGTCGTCGTGTTTGCCTGCTTCTCAACTGATCGTGTGCCCAGTCCACATATAAGTGCATGCAGCCCCTCATCCAGCAACATGTGTGGGGGTGGAGGTGGGGGTAGGATGGTGTGGATGTGGCTATGTGTATGTGTGTGTGTGTGTGTGTGTGTGTGTGTGTTGACGATGCTCGAACAACAAGGGGGGGGGGCAGCTGGGGCGTTTCAACTCACAGCACCCGTGCAGCAGCTTCAGGCTATTGTTGGGGCGGGAGGGAAGATAATGAAGTACAGCCTCGGATGCTCGAGACGGATCAACATCCTCTGCTGAGCCTGTCTTGGTACTTCTTTTCCCAAGCTGCCCGCTCTTACTCTAATGCCCAATGCCCTCGTCATCTGCAACAGCCGCCAAGCTGCTCCTGCTTTGCTGAACTGCAAAAGCTGTCGCTGGCTTCCATCTTTCTTCTCCTGATTGTTGCGTTGTGCCCCCCCCCCCAACCAATACATGACATCAGATCAGATGCACTTCTAATTCCTGATGTAGGTCACTGGACTACCACTAACAGTCGTTGAACAACCTTGTTGCTTTGTTGTGAGGGCGAAGAGAACGAGCCAAGCAATAAGTAAAGAAGTAAGCAAACCAAAACGTGAGTGCCATGGCGCCATGCATCCCAAGAGCCCGACCGTTGCTGATTTTTGTGACCACCAATCGCGTCCCATCCCATTTGTACATATGAAACAGTGCAAAATGACGTCATTTATTCTTCTCGTATTGCTGCATCGCGTCAGAGATCAGCAGATCACAGCCAGTGGACTACTAACAGTCGTGCAACGAGCTGGCGCACAGAAGAAGAGCAAAAGCGACGTGCGAAGGGAGAACATCGCGGTGTTACATCGAAAGAGAAAGACAACCAATCGCACCCCATCTGTGAATAAAACAGATGAGGCGTGCAAAAAGCATGCAAGATGACGTCATTTATTCTTCTCGTGTCCCTGCATCGCATCACAGTCATCTTTTGGCGCGCACAAGCGAAATGACGCTCCGCAAGCAGCCAACATATTATCGCAGCACACCGCACTCGAGACCTGTACACGTACAGCCTTCATTTAACAAACGAATGCAAGAAAATACAGAACTCCACACCACAACTGGCCAGCAGCGAAATGACACCAGGGGAGGGGAAAAGAAGAAGGAGAGACAAAGGGACTCCTGTCACAATCATCATGAGCGCGCGCACACATACACACACACACATACACACACACACACACACATACACACACACACACACACACACACACACACACACACACAGAGTCAGCTATCAACAGAGGGACACCGGCACGACCCTGCATCCACTCACATTTAAAGACTGCGTCGACACACCTCCCCTCACCCCCTTCCTCTCTTGCCGCCCCACCTCAACTCTGTGCACCTAGACTCGAAGACACTGCCACCTGCGCGCGCACACACCAGGTCAGGGCCCCAAAATGGAGTACACGCGACACTGCTGGTGGACGCCCACAACAAGGAAGAGCGGGGGCTGGAGGGCAGAACCGCAGAGGCGGATGCGAACCGGGTGAGTTGTGATGAGGTGATGGCACGCGAGCAGCTCCCCCGTGTCGCGCCACCACAGGCGAAGGTGACTGTCCGAGCCCATGCATGCAAGCACGCGCCCGCTGTCATCCAGGCACGGCATGTTGCCGTAGACGTGCGTGTTCACGTGCTCGGAAAACGTCACTAGAGGCGTGGAGAGGTCACGCCTGTCGTACACCGCCATCACCCCGCCCAGCTGCTGCACAAGCAGCCGCGCTCCCCCGTCCAGCGACAGCAGCGACGCAACGGAGTGCTTAAACTTGGCGCGGCGCGCAAATGAGCCATCATCAGCGAGGAGCCACAGCGAGCCGTCACGCTGCGCAAGCCACGCCTCTGTACCCTCACCGCCGACAATGGCGCACGCGGTGAAGTCGCTTCGTCCGCGCCGCGTCACGCACTGCACACAATCCTCTTGTTGCCGCTGTTGCTGTTGCCGCTGTTGCTGTTGCCGCTGTTGTTGTTGTCGGTAGAGGGTGGCGGTGCGTTCGCAGGCGACGATGCAGGCAAAGGGGCCACCGTCCGCAGGCTGGCTCACGCTCAGCATGGTCGGGCCACACATGCAGTTGTGCTTGCAGGCAACAGGCACGTGAACGGGGCGGTCATCTGGACCGACGACGAAAAACTCCATGCCACGCTCATACAGCATGTGCGACCCCTGACTGCAGTGCACAGGCCCTTGCACAACACGCGGGAGCGGCAGCAGCGGCGGCGTGGGCTCATGTGCCAACGGCAATCGCGGACACACCGATCGCGTGGGCGGTGGTGCCGATGATACTGATGATACAGCTGATGGTGTGGATGTGGAAGTGGATTGTGCTGATTGTGACAAAGGTGGTGGGCGTGGTGGTGGTGGTGGTGCTGTGTTTCCCCATGTCCTGCCATTTTCACCAGCACACAGTGTACGGGATGTCCACTGTTCATCATCACCGTCACAGTCACCACAACCACCATCATCACCATCATCACCAGATGTACCATGAGTTGTCAGCGTGGACGATACTACGGGCGTGGTGATGAAGACTGCGGCAGGCATGTCCACACCGCCACCACCACCAGCTCCAACAACAAGATCGTCGTCATCGCTTTCATCGTCGCTTTCGCCGTGACCACCTCTACCACCAACCGACACCAGCGCGCCTCCACGTCCATTCTGTCCACCACCATCGCCACCGTTGCTGGTGAGGGCATCGCGCTGCCAGTGCCGCAGCTGTCGCGCGCGCGAGTGGTGTGTAGGTGGTGCGCTGAGAGCTAGCGGGTGGGGGAAGAATGTGGACGGGTGCGCGACCGTGCACACCACAGCACGCGTTGCCAGGAGGGAGATGCGGGGCGGGTTGCCACGCGCATCCACACAGCCGATGCTGGCGATGGGGAACCCAACGGTCACGTGCGCCACCTTCCGCTGCAAGCCCGTCGCCCGTATCAGCAGCCGCGTCATCAGCTCACGGTATCGCGTGGTGGGCACTGCACTCACAACCGCGCACGTGTGGGCGGCGGCGGAGCTGCCAGCAGCGTCGCTGGGTGCCGATGTTGCGTCGTGCATGACAGGCCAAGATGGCAGTGTTGCACGGGCGAGACCAAGGCGGCCACTGCGCCATGCGTGCCGCACGCAGGCCAAGTTCTGCCATGCACAGTGGCCCTGCGGTGCGTTGAGCGTTGCTAGCCTGCTGCGACGCGCGCGTGCCTGCTGCTGCTGCCTGCGCCGCTCCTCCTGCTGCTTCTTCTGCGCTGCTGGTGATGCCGTTGCCGCGGGCGAGAAGACGGGCGGCTTCTGCCCAGGTTTGAGCTTGAAGTAGTTCTTCTTGAGCGGATCGTAGTAAAACCCAGGAAGCTTTCCGAGCGGTCCTTGCACCGCGGCAGCGTGCTCCGCTCCGGTGGGCGTGCCCCGCGGCTGCTGTTGTGTGGAGCGACGCGATCGCGATGATGATGATGATGATGATGATGATGACGACGATGATGGTTGTGGGTCTCCTCTGTGTCGTTCGGCGGCGTGTTTGCCGCGCTTGGGTGGCTGTGTTTGCTCTGGGTGTGGGGGATTGGCATGCCGTCGTCTGTGTCTTTGCGTCGCCCTGCTGTGATGCGGGCCACGTGCGCTACTGTGCACTCCTCCTCGTCCAGCAGCAGCACCCGCGGCACTGCGCTGGGGCATTGTTGCCGTGTGGGGCGAGGACGCAGAGGAAGCTTCCTGGTGCTGGTGATGATCACCTCTGTGTTGCTGTTGCTGTTGCTGTTGCTGTTGCTGTTGGTGCCCTCGTCTGCCCAGTGTCCTGCTGCTGCTCTGCTGCTGTTTCTTCTTCCTTTTCCTCCTCCTGCCTTTCCTCTTCGCCTCGTCCTGGTGTGGTGGCCGTTGCTTGTCTGGTCCCGCCATGGCCACGCGCCCCTGTATCGGTTCCTGTGCGCCAGTTCGATCGTGGCGTGCGCTCGCGTGTGCTCACTCACAACAACAACAGCACGACCACCCAAACCCACAGCAACCAGCAGAGGTCTTTGTCGCTCGCTCCAACCACGACGATGTGCGACCCAGAATAACGTTCTCGTCTGCCAAACGAACAAACAGCAGCAACGCCACAGCGAAGTTGGCGATTGTGGAGGATTGGCAATATCTTCAACACAAATTCTTGCCATTCTTGGCCTTCCTGGGTTGCCCGTCATCAGTTCCAGTCAGCAAGAGAAAGCAAGAAGCCAAGAAGCAACCGCAATCGCGCACACACACAGAGTACCCACCACCCACCACCACGACCAACACAGCCAGGGGTCGTTACTTTCGCAGCACGGTTCTGTCATTGGATTCTCTTCCTCTTCCTCCTCACGTACACAGAAGGTTCAACGGATACAAAGGTGAGAGGGGGATGTGGTGACAGTCGAGGTGGTGTTCATTTCCTTGATGTCCTCCCTTTGTTTGTGTTTTTCGATCTGTCGCTCATTTGGAACCGCCTTGTCGAATACTTGAGCTCACTTTTGTGGCGTCACGGGGTGTAGCCTCACACTTCTCTCGAGTCAGCTCTCGCCACTCACGCACACACCCACACACACACCCACACACACACACACACACACACACACACACACACACACACACACACACACACACACACACACACACACACACACACACACACACACACACACATTGCTGGTTCGTGCCCGCCAACGTTGCATCTCGCAAGGACACCCGCCTCACAAAGGGAAAAGCAATCACCATGTCATTGTTTGATTCATCCTCCTCGTCACAAGTCGGCTTGCATATCGGTGAGCATGCATGCACAAAGAACGCAAGGGGATAGAGGTGGCACAAGAGCAACGTGCGATGGTGTCATGGCATTGCAGTCCATATTGTTGTAGTCCTCCTCCTCCTCCTGTGTTGTGACTGTTGCTGCGATGATGGTGTGCTCACGTCAACCTGCACATGCATGTCGGATTGCGTGTTGTCGTGACCAGAGCAAGCGACGTCGCACGGCTCGTCGATCGACGACATCACCCTCCACTTGGAGATTTGTGACATGATCAACGAGACGCGCGACGGGTACGCGTGGTAGAAGTGCATGCATGCGTGTGCAAATGACTGTGTGAATGACTGTGGGTGACGATGTGGATGATTTGGGTTGCGTCGATGGGCTTTGTTTCGCGCGCGCGCGTGTGTGTGTGTGTGTGTGTGTGTGTGTGTGTGTGTGTGTGTGTGTGTGTGTGTGTGTGTGTGTGTGTTTGTTTGTGCGTGTCACGGCATGACTCAAGGAAGGATGTTGTGGCGGTGTTGTCCAGGCCCATGTCCAAATCGCCGCCCCATGCACACGCTCACGTCACGCACACCGCTCACACTTAACATGCTCTTCTAAATGCAGACACAAGCAAGCTGCAAAGGTGCTGAAGAAGAAGCTGAACCCCAAACTGGACGATGCGACGTTGATGAAGGCGCTTACGCTGCTGGAGACGTGTGTCAAGAACTGCTCCAAGCGCTTCCATCTTCAAGTCACAACCAAGGACTTTGTCAACACCCTCGTCAAGCTGCTCGAGAAGGTACATTGACCTGTGAGCGCGCGTGTGGATGTGTGTGTGTGTGTGTGCATGCGTGCGTGCATGCGTGCGTGCGTGCGTGTATGTGTGCTGGTAACCTTGTGTTTCGTGGCCCGAACCGACCACGCTCCACCCCTTCATTCACCCTCCTCGCCTGACCACCACGAATCATTACCAGACGCGCACGACGCTGGTGCGGGAGAAGGTGCTTGGCATTATCCAGGCGTGGGCGGATGCGTTTCGGTCAGACCCCAACATGCGCTACCTCTGCAACACGTACCAGGACCTCGTCCTCAAGGGCATCGAGTTCCCAGCACAGGTGTGTGTGTGTGTGTGTGTGTGTGCGTGTGTGTGTGTGTGTGTGTGCGTGTGTGTGCGTGTGTGTGTGTGTGTGTGTGTGTGTGTGTGTGTGTGTGTGTGCGCGTGAAGCCATTTTGTGCACCATCGCTCGTCTCCTCACTGCTGCACCCACGACCTTCCCGTCACACACAAACTCACGCACTCACACGCTCCCCACCCCACCCCACCCCACCAATGCCTCACCGCTGCCCGTTTGTGCAGAACCTTGACGAGATGGCGCCCATCCACACGCCGGCAGCCACGGTGTCGCACCCCGCGTACTCGGACGACACCCCAGATGAGGGCGATGAGGACGCAATTCCCGTCGACTACAGCAACGGCCACGGCGTTGGCGACGATGCTCAGGCTGATGTTGATGAGCCGCCCCACACGCCATACGATGACGGGACGAGCGGTCCTGCGTTCCCTGCGTTTGACGACGGCGCCGACGCCAACCCGGTGTCGCAGGTCATGTCTGACGAGGAGTACGCGCGCCAACTGGTGAGACTCTTGGTGCTGGTGTTTGATTCGTGGTGGTGTGCGTGCATGTATGTTGGCGTCCTGGCCGGTTGTGCTACCTTGTTCTGGGTTACAGACACGCGCATGCGCTTCTCACCCACCCACTCACTCTCACCCACTCACTCTCACCCACTCACTCTCACCCACTCACACAAACACTCTCACACACTCTTGCTCGACAGTCCCAGCAGTTTGCACAAGAAGAGCATCGGCAGCCGCAACAGCAACAACAGCCAATGCAACAGCATATCGTGTCGGTGCCCGAGGGCCAGCGCGTGATGGCATCGGAGCAGCAGCAGGAGAAGTTGCGTCAGGATTTGCTGATTGTGCGCAACAATTGCGAAATGCTGCATGAAATGCTCAGTGCTCTCGACCCTGATGCAACACTGGAGGGCCAGGATGTCATTCAGGACCTCC
>NW_004754900.1:343883-361383 GCF_000188695.1 Salpingoeca rosetta | reverse complement strand
ATGATCGGTGACGTGTCATGTAATCGTCTAACGTGCAATGTGCGAATGACAAGAGTACAGGGCTTGCCTTGTCTTGAATCAAATCACATCATGTCAGCTTTGTATTCCGTGATAAACAAAAACCAGCACAGCGACATTAAGTCATGTACAGAAGATGGCCAGCCATCAGTGGCTGTTGCGCAGGTGAACATCGCTGCTGGTAATGTGCAAGTCAGATACGAACGCGTCCACATCTTCGCCGCGGAAAAACGCAACATCCTCCTCGCGGAAAATCTGACCAGTAGGTGTGTGCGTATGTGTGTGTGTGTGTGTGTGTGTGTGTGTGTGTGTGTGTGTGTGTGTGCGTATGTGTATGTGTGTATGTGTGTGTGTGTGTGTAAGGCTTTGAGGATTCATTGCAAGCTGCTTGTACAAGAAAACAAGACACATGCACTTAGCCACGCTGCATACCCCACACTGCATACCGCCACCCACACCACCTCTGCAACATACGTTATCCAGCATCCTCTCCACGTCCTTCTTCATTCTGCTGCGCAGTTTGCTGCGTGCGCGGTCGCGTGCAATCGCCCGCTCGTGTGCGCTCTTCGCCGCAAACTCCTCCTTTGTCCGCAGCGCTTCGTCAAGCAGCCGCACTTGCTCCTGTGTGTGTGTGCGTGCGTGCGTGCGCGTGTGTGTGTGTGTGTGTGCGTGCGTGCGTGTGTGCGTGCGTGCGTGCGTGTGTGTGTATGTGTGTGTGTGTGTGGACAAAGGAATTCAAACACAACACAAATCACCGCCACCACACAAGCAATTACCACCATCTTGACCACTCTCCAGTCACAAAGGCGCACCTGGTACGTTGCTGTGAGTGCATCGAGGTCCAGCCTCTCCTGCCGTTGTTGCTCTGCCCGTAAATCACGCCGGTACGCCTCCAGATCCCTGATCGTGGTGGTGGTGATGGTGGGTGAAGGGTGGGGACACAGATGAGAAGATTGGTTGGCAGCTAGGCTTTGGACAGCAGAGGTGGAAACAGCTGACGTCTCACACTTCGCCACACACACACACACACACACACACACACACATACACACACACAAGGCGTGTACCTGATGTGGTCCTTAAATTGCGCAATGCTGCGGTCAAAGAGGCGCCTGATTTCCTTCTCTTGCTTGGCGTTTTCGCGTGCGCCCAACTGCCGCCGCCGTTCGTGCAGATGCGACAGCGCCTGGCGCTGCGACGCCCGGTCCTGCCGCATCTCACGCAGCCTGCACTCGTGGTCGTGGTGTGGTGTGTGCGCGCGCGTGTGTGTGTGAGTGTGTGTGTGTTATGTTCATGTGCAGTGTGCATGGATGAGACTGGTGCTGTTTTTACATGTCAACGCCACCACCAGTGCCACCTTGATCATCATCATCATCATCATCATTATCGTCGTTCACCACGCTTTTTGTTGTTCCCACCTGCGTTGCGTCTGCAGCTTCAAATCGCGCTCAAAGCGCAGCTGCTCCAGCCGTTTCCTCGACGCAATGTCACTGTGGGCGATGATGTGATATCCGTGGTCACGTGTTTGTGCGCGCGCGTGTGTGAGTGTGAGGGTGTGCGAGCGTGTGCGAGCGAGAGGGTGTATAAGCGGCATCAAGACACACACACACACACACACACACACACACACACACACACACACAGACGGGCACTGCAGCCGTGGCCATCACCTCTGCACAATGTCCATGTGTGCGGCGTGTTTGTGCTTGATGTCATGAACCGGCGACGAGCGGCTGCGGCGGACACGCGACGACCGCGCACGCAGCGCCTGAGGGTTGAGGTTGAGGTGGTGGTGGTGGTAATGAGTCGACGGTTGGTGGTGAAGGTGCGAATGTCACGAGGTTGCTCCATCAAGCACAAAGACACAGACACACACACACACACACGCACACACACACACACACACACACACACACACACACACCTTCATTTCGTTGTTCCACAGCCGTTGCTTTGCTGCTGAATCGAGGGCGGCAACCGGGAACGACGCGCGCACACTGATGATGATGATGATGATGATAATGGCGGTGGCGGTGGTGAGGTTGGTGGCGTGAGCAAGGGAAAACGTGCAGGTGTTGGCGGCCACACACACACACACACACACACACACACACACATACACATGATACCTTGCATGCAACGTATCATGCTGCCTTGTGCCTTTTCTTCTTCTTCTTCTGCTGGCGTTGGTGTGTCCATTAACTTCTTCGCCGCGGCCATTTGGGGTGTGCGTGTATTTCGGCTTCGCCGTCGCCTTGGTCCTGCCGCGCCTCTTTGTGTGCGCCTTTTTCATGTCACTGTGGGCGGACGTCGCATTCGCTCCCGCCCTTGGCTCACTGCGCATCCCGCTGCCGTCACGATGACGACGCGGAACAGCGCGATGCTGGCGGTGTTCGTTCTCACGGGAATGATCAAGATCACCCAACATCAGCTCTGCATCCTCATCTGTGTCACCACCGCCATCATCATCATCATCATCATCATCATCATCATCATCATCATCACCACCACCCCACTCGTGCCTGCTGGCCGCCTTTCTTCTTCCTCTCCTCTTCCCCCTACGCCCGCTCTTCATCCTCCTACCACCACCACCATCACCGCCGCCACCACTGCCATCAAAGCGCATGGGTTGAGCGAGCGAGTCGAGAAACGTGCTGTCGGTTGCGGGGTCGAAGATGGCGCCTGGGTGCGTTGTGCTCACGGCCTGGGGAACAGGGCGGTCCTCCCGTGAACACATGCGCAACACGCGTTTCAGAGCGGCGTCGCGTTCCCGCTTCGTGTCGCCGCGCTCACGGCTCAGCACGTGCTCCTGCCCATGTGTTCGCTCGTGTGCTGTTGGAGCAACGCCTCTTGCATCATGTTGTTGTTGCTGCTGCGACGGCTGCTGTTGTTGCTGCGGTCGTGGCACGCGTGTGTCCACGTGATTACTGTTGTAACCCTGTTCCACGTCGAGATCATCGTCATCATCTTCATCATCATCATCATCGACGTGAACATGTATGGCCGTTCCTTCATCTCGATGGCGGCGGCGGTGCGGGTGCTGTGCACTACTGCTCATCTCCCACTCATCCGCACCACTTTGGTCTGCTGTTCTATGGGACGGTGCTCCCACATCGGGTGACACACCACCATCACCATCACCGGCATCATGACCACCAACCCAAACGCCATATCTCCCCGTCTCTAGGTCGCGGAGGTCTCGCGTCGACACGACGGAATCGTCCTGGTGCGCAGCGCCTGTTGCTGCTGTGGCTGCTGTTGCTGTCATTGGTGCTGCTGCCGGTGTTGGTTCTGTTGAAGTGTTTGGTGCTGTTGATGTATCCGATGGTTCATGGGGGGACGTGGTGTCCTGTTCCAGCAGTCGCTGCAACAGCGTCAAATCGCGTTTAGCACGCGCTGCACGTTCCGCCCTCTCCTCATCCCACACCGCCGGCCCCGTTGCAGCTCCTCTTGCCGCATTGTGTTGTTGTTGTTGTTGTTGTTGTTGTTGTTGTTGTTGTTGTTGTTGTTGTTGTTGTTGTTGTTGCTGCACTGGTGGTGGGGGTACCACTGGGTCAGTTGCATGCGCTGCCTCTGTTGTAAATTCGGGCTGTGGTTGCGCGGTTGACGCGTGGAATGACCTTTCACTGGACCACGGCAACACTGCATCTGGCGACTGCTGCTGTTGTTGTTGCTCCAGTCCCGTGTGTACGTGAACATTCCTCAGTGCCTTGTTCACTCCACCGTCACCTCCACCATCACCACCACCACCACCGCCACTACCGCCACTATCAACACGTCGCCGTCTCCTCCCATTCACTGCAGCGCCGTCGGCACGTCGGCTGCCTGCGTGAACGGTTCGCCTGCTGCTCCCTTGGCCGCTGTCATCACGCCTCCCACCATCACCAGCACCACGACTACCGTTGCTTGCTCGCAATCCCTTATGCTCGGCGCGAATGCTTGCTTCGCGCGCTTGTGAGCTGGCTGTGCTGCGCATGAATCTTGGTAGCTCGCTCTCCCTCTTCCTGTTGTCGCTCTCATCGTGCTTCTTGTGGTTACGCCTCGTTGAATTGCTGGGTTTAGACTCTTGTTGTCTGTCGTCACGGCCATTGTTGCTGTTGTCGCTGCTGCCTTGCTTGTCATTGGAGTGGCTTTGGGCACGGCCGCTTTGTCGCAGACTGCTTTGGTTCTTGTGCGCTTGCACAGCAGAACTGCCCTTGACACGTCGCTTTGAGCCGCTGCTATGCTCTTCATCTTGCTGATGTTGCTGCTGTCGTTGCTGCTGTCGTTGCGGTCTGCTTTGTTCTTGCTGCTGTTGTTGTTGATCGTCTGGGGCGGTGCCGTACAGGACAATGTCGCTCAGGTCCAGGACAACGGCCAAGAGGTGCTCGATGGTCTGCACGTCGCCAGCCCCAACGGCATCCACTCGAATGTGGTCGAGTGGCATGCCTGTCGCAATCGACAGTTAACAGGGACGAGTGGAGCAAGAAAGGGATGAGACGGAATGAGGTGGATGGTGACGTTGAGAGAGGAGCGGCCTACAATGGCAGGACAGGCACACAGTTCGTTTTTACACACACACACACACACACACACACACATACACACACACACGCACGCACGCACACACGCACACACACACACACACACAAAAGATACACGCACAAAAGATATACAGCTCACCGATGACGCTGGAGGCAAGGTAGTCGATGGCGTGTTGGAGCTGGGCGCTGGGGGTGTCCCCAGACAAGGAGATCTTGAACAAGCGACTGATGAGGCGCACAAACACGGTGCAGGTGCAATCCTGCAACGTTTGCACGTCGGCCATGACTGCGTTGTCGTAGTTCACACTGCCACTGCGGCTGCCCTGTGCCAGCTTCCTCCACACCCGCTTCAACCGTGCCACAAGGCGTCCATGCCTGTCCTCCTCCATCCTGGGGGGGGGGGGAAGTTGGCAGGGAAAAGGACTGGCTTGAATGAGTGCAAGCTAGCGAGCGTGCGAGGGTGTTGTTGTGTTGATGTGAGTGGCCGTTATTGCTCTTGGCTTTGAGCTGGTTACTGAAGAATCGCCACATTTTTGCACACTTTTCTACAACCCTCGTGGTCGAGCACAACGACGATCAGAGTGCACAAACACACACATACACACACACACACACACACACACACACACACACACACACACACACACACACACACACACACACACACAGACACAGACACACACACACACACACACAGCCATGCCTGGGGCGAAGAAGAAGGCGTTCAAGCACAAGCAACGCCACAAGAAGAAGCAACAGCAGCGCCAACAAAGACAGCAGCAACAGCAGCAAAAACAACAACAGCACAAGGATCCACAACAACAAGCAGCACAACATCAACCTGTTGACACTCTCCTCACACAGGTATTTGCGCTTTCATGCATGCACATGAATGTGTGTGTGTGTGTGTGTGTGTGTGTGTGTGTGTGTGTGTGTGTGTGTGTGCACCCTTTCGTGCACCACTCTTCGCGCACCACCCTTCGCGCACCACTCTTCGTGTGCACCATTCCTCGAGCGCCACCACCCCGCTCGCGCGACTCTCTTGTTGCACCCATGCCCGGTCGACACGCATAGCTGCTCACCCGTTGTGTCGTACTTTTGTGCGTCACACCATTACAGGCTGAAACCGCGTATGCGGAGATGCGCTTTGACGAGTGCATGCAGCTGTGCGATCAAGTGCTGTCGCAGTCTGCGGGGAACACGGCTGCGATGGAGACAAAGGCGCTTGCGCTGCTGCAGCTGGAACAGCCGGAGCCCGCGCGCGCGCTGCTCGAGGAGTGTGTGCGGCTATCGCCAGAGGAAGGCGCCAGCAAGTACATGTATCTGGGCCAGATGTCGTTTGGCGAGGAGGCCGCCGAGGCACTGCAGCACGGCATCTCCATCCTTGCTGCTGAGCAGGAGCAGATGCGAGGCGTCGCCACCGACGAGGAAATGCAGGAGCACAACGACGCTGTTGCCGCTGCATTCTGCTCCCTCGCCGAAGTCTACCTCACGGACCTCTGGTGAGTATGTGTGTGTGTCGTGTGCTTGTTCAATCGTGTGCTGGTACGATCATGTGTGTCTGCGTGCAATCATGTGTGTGTGTGTGTGTGTGTGTGTGCGTGGGTCGTGTGCGTGTGCAATCGTGTGCTGGTACGATCATGTGTGCGTGCAATCATGTGTATCTCCATCATGTTTTGTGTGCGCATGCATCCACCTTGCATGTACGTGTTGCTAACAAACCTATTGTACAATCACCCCTTGCAGCGAAACGGAGGGTGCGCAGGACGTGTGCATGGAGCTGATGAAGAAGGCCCTCGACTTTGACCCCAACAACGTGCAGGCCCTTCAGGTACGCGCTTGCGTTGGTTGGTTGTTTGGTTGGTTGTTTGCTTGTTTACGTGAGCATCACACGAGCTCCATTCTACGTGTATCAACGCCAGTGCCCACTTTGCTCTTGCCCATTCCCTCACTTCCCTCCATCTCTCTGTCTCTCTCTCTCTCTCTCCATCTCTCTCTCTCTCTCCATCTCTCTCTCTCTCTGTGCAGACGCTCGCCAGCATACACATTAGCTTGTCAGAGCCGGAGCAAGCGAGGGAGTACCTGTTTCGGTCCCTTGATGAGTGGTGGAAGTTCAGGAAAGGCGCACATGGCATGGACGTGGCAGGTGAGGGCGATGATGATGATGAAGGTGATGATAATGATGATGGTGACACCACTGGTGGAGCAACCGCAATGGATGATGATGACGACGACGATAATGGTGAAGAAGATGATGATGTCATCGGCGATGATGATGATGATGAGAAGCAGCTTGACCCTGACGAGATGGTGTATGTACCGCCGTATGAGGCGCGCATCAACGCGGCCAAGATGTTGATTGAGCTTGGCGAGCTCGACCTGGCCCTGGAGCTTCTGGACCTCCTCATCGCAGAGGATGACGAAATCATGCAGGTGTGTGTGCGCATGTGTTTGTTGGTATGTGTATGTGTGTGTGTTTGTTTGTTTGTTGGTGTGTATGTGTGCGCGTGTGTTTGGTTGGTTGTTTGTTTGTGTGTTTGTTTGTTTGTTTGTGTGTTGTTTGTTTGTTTGTTGTGTGTGTGTGTGTGTGTGTGTGTGTGTGTGTGTGAGCGAGTAAGTACGTGTGTGTGTGTGTGTGCGTTTGGTCAAGGTGGGGCAGCGTGGATGCCCTTTGTGTATTTTGCGGAGCTTCTGTGTGACACTTGCGACTCCGCAGACTAAGCGTCAACAACGTCTACACATGCCGCCGCCACCACCACACCGTTTGCTCAGGTGTGGTACCTGCAAGGGTGGACGCTGCACCTGAAGGGCGACACGGAGTCGTCGCGGGAATCGCTGGAGCGGGCAAAACAGGTGTACGTTGCGTCGCAGGCAGACCGCCCCGAGGTCTTGCAGCACATTGACGAGCTGCTGGCTGAACAGCAACAGCAACAACAACAGCAGGAACAGCAGGAGGAGGAGGAGGACCAGGATGGCGATGTTGCCATGGCGTGAGCAGTGCTGGCAATGGGGTGGCTGGTAGTTGCTTGGTGTGTGTGTGTGTATGTGTGTGCCTTGTGATGATGACATAGCCCGACTTGGGTGACTGGTTTGTCTTTTGGGACGTTCGCAACTCTTGTGGTGTGTGGGTATGATTGGCTGACGATAAACCTTCTTCTTCCCAAGGGCCCCTCACTCGCTATCACGAGCATCTTTGCCATGGTGAGAGGTCAGAACTTTGTCCCTTGCTTCAAGAACGACTGTTAGTAGTCCGGTGACCTACATCAGGAATTCGAAGTGCATCCGATCTGATGTCATGTATTGGTTGGGGGGAGGGGGGCACAACGCAACAGCCAAGACAAAAGCCAGCAACAGCTTTTGCGGTCCAGCAGGAGACTAGTGACAGCAGCTAACGTCGACAGGAGACCGAGATCAATGGCAAGCAGGGGCAGCTTGGCGGTTGTCGTAAAAACAAAGCGCCGGGGCCAGGAGCGAATAGGTGCTTCAAAGGGAACATCAAGAGCGGGGCAGTTGTGGTGAACGATTAACGAGACAGCAGAGAATGCTGAAAAGAAAATGCTGAAGGGAACGAACACAGTACGTGACAGAGACAGGGAGTCTGGGTTTATAATAAGGCAACGGTCGAGCACCTGAGCACTACACGACACGCTACAGGGTAAGCAAGACAGTGCAAGCTTTCAGAATGGTAGATGTTTAGACTTTTAGATGACTGTGAGCAAAATGAGTGCAGAGAAGTGTCACTGGTGTGAAGAATAAAGAAGCCCAAAGTAAGCGTTCACTCAGGCGGCGTTTGTGATGGTGATGTCCATGCCTTGTGGGTAATGGAAGATGACGAAGCCGTCTGATCCGTCCTGAGCATACCGGTCTGCACTTCTCCCTCCCGCCCCAACGACAGCCTGAAGCTGCTGCACGGGTGCTGTGAGTTGAAATACCCCAGCTGCGTACCCACCATTGCCGCCATCTACTCCAGTTGATATGGTGGGAACGCGATAACTGCCAGCGCTGCCACCGCCGCCAACACCACCGTCCCCACCACGCCCCACCAAGCGAATCGGCCCAATGTCCCCAGACCCGTGAGCACCGCCCGGTCCAAGATAGTCGCCCCCAACTCCGCCCGTTGCCTTGAGCCACATCATCGCCATGGAGGGACACACCAGCGACGTCGACGCACCGTTTACCCCACCAGCGGAAGGACTGGCGCCACCGCCTCCAGCACCACCAACTTCAGCGTACAGCGGCACTGAAGACGGGAGTCCGCTGCTGTTGTTGATGGAGATTGTCACGTCGTATGTGCCTGCTGTCGTGATGGCCGCAATGCGTGTGAAGGCCACTGACGCGGTAGCCTGGCTTTCTAAGGTTGACACTGTGCTTCTCAGCTCGGCGTTGTGCCTCTGCAGCGTGGAGACGGTCTGCTGGAGGCTGCTGAGCGTCTCGAGCATATCTTTCAAAGACAACCGCGCCTCGCTGTCCTGGAGGATCATCTGACGATTCTCATCCACGTAGATGAAGGCGCTGGTCCTGTTCATTTCCCCTGTCTGCGCATGCGAGCTCACGAAGGTCGTGTAGCACACGACAAGAACCAACAACCATGACACGGAACTGAGGGATGGAAGCATGCTTGCTTGCTTGTTGCTTGTTGCAGCCATTCAACCTTCACTGTCTGTGGTTGTTGTTTGTTTTGTCTTGCCTATTGTTGTAGAAAATCCTATAAAGCTGTTCCCATTTTTCTACATCCAACCTGCAAAGCGAGAGCCAGAAGCAAAAGTGAAGCAGGCGAACAGCACCCCACCCACACCAAACGACCCAGACACCGACCGCCGATCATGGTGAAGCGGACGGCGAGCACCAAGTACACGGTGACAACGGAGAGCTCCGTGCAGGCTGGGTTTTGGGGCGGCAAAGCACGATGGACGGTGGACGTTGCGCCCGATGACTACCACGTGATTGACTTTGAGCACACGGGCATCTTGGGCAAGCGCATCGTCAAGATTGATGACCGCGTCGTCATCAAGCGGGTGTGTGTGTGTGTGTTTCGTGTACATGTGTGTGTATGTGTGTCTGTGTGTCTGTGTGTGTGTATGTGTGTGTGTGTTTTTCGTGTACATGTGTGTCTCTGTGTGTCTGTGTGTCTGTGCATATGTCACCGTTAATTTCACTTTTATTGCTTGCAGGCAAGCAAAGTAACACCCACCTTTTACGAGGGAAGAAATTCCGAACCTCTCACCTCGTTTCGCGGCTGCACACTTGATCACCACTCATCCACTCACCCCTGCCCATCGCTTCGACGCCTCGCTCCCCTCCCTCTTCCCAAACCCCAAACCCACATTGGTAGAACAAGTCGCTGAAGCTTGTTGGGAGGGAGTCGTTCACGTTTGGCGGAACCACACGGCATCACGGCGAAATCACCATCGAGCCCGTTGGCTTCTCGCACTACGAGTACACGCTGTACATTGACAGCGCCCCGTTTGCGGAGTTTGTGGACTTTGCACGCGCCCAGGCACAGAACAACCTGCTTGGTGTGTCCTCGCACACACCGGCAAACAAGAGCGCTTCGTCTTCCTCGCGCATGTTCGGCAACCCAAACTACGACGTCTCCACTCCGCTCTAGGAAACATGAGACGGTACGTGTGTGTGTGTGTGTGTGTGTGTGTGTGTGTGTGTGTGTGTGTGTGTGTGTGTGTGTGTGTGTGTGTGTGTGTGTGTGTGTGTGCATGTGTGTGTGTGTGTGTGTGCGATGAGATTCCAACGGCGTGCTTGTATGTCTGCTTGCTTGCAGGGGTCAGGGGCGAGAATCGTCTGTGCGGAATGCCTTGCCCGTACGCCACTCACACATGCTGTCTCACGCACGCGCTGCACACCACCAATCACACACACACATACACACACATGCATGCGTGCACAGCGCCTGGGCTCCTCGCCGATGCTGCCGTGTCTCCGTTATTGACTTTTCTTATTCTCCCAGCACGTGTGCTGTTAATGCCGCTTGCCTTCCTTCCTTCCTCCTCTGATCAAGCAATGCAAGCCCTTGTGCTGCAGCCTTCTCGGCCCCTAACTTGAATTCCAATCGCCTTACTTGCTCCTTTGCTTGCTTCTTCACATCGCTGTTGTTGTTTCGTTTTTGTGTTGCTGGTTGGAGGTGTAAACAGTCAACATCACACCACGTGTAAACGCAAACAACAGCAAAGGTGCACACGATTTGGGTTTTTTGCTTGCTTGCTTTTTGCTTGCTTGCTTGCTTGCAGGCACCCTTTCCACGCCCACTCATTTTCCTCTTGTTCTTTTGGCTTTTTGAGTGTGTCCTGACGTTGTCGACAACCGCCACCAAAGCAACCACCAGCACTAAGTCCAACCAACCACCAAACGACCAAGCACCAAGAAGCAGACGAGCACCATGCCACCACACCGCGTGTTCATCTCGCTGCGCTTCAGCGAGGCCATGGATGCGAGCCAAGCACTGAAAAGGGCGTTGGACAAGCGGGGCGTGCCCACGTTCCTGTGCGCCGTTGCTGCTGGCGACAGCATCGCCGACGCCGTGATCGAGGCCATCGACGAGTGCGAGCTGGTGGTGATCATGGGCACGCACACGTACGGGGAGAAGACGGACAGCAAGTTCAGCTCGCGCGAGGAGCTCGAGTTTATCATCAACGACGAGAAGCCGTTCTTCCTGGTGAAGATGTGCGACCGCTTCAAGCACGCCAAAACGCGCTTCTGGCTTCCGCCCACCATCGCCTACCACCCATGGCAGCCGCAGGGCGCCGAGCGCTCCGATCCGCCAGCTGAGCTTGTGGACGCCATCATCGCCAAGCTCAAGGACGTGACCGGTGACAGCGCACCAGTGAAGCTGCAGCAACCACAATCAACTAGCTCAGCGTCCTTTTCCCAAGTTCATGGCGTGCGTGCAGTCAGTGGCGGTAGTGCTGAGGACGCCGTGCGCAAGCTGCAGACCAACGGCCGTAGCATGCACGCGGCTGAGATTGTGCAGCTGATGCAGGCGTTTCCCGCCTCTGCTGACGTGCAACGTTTTGCCTGTCAGGCACTAGAAGGCCAGGCAGAGGGCAATGCGCGGGGGCGTGTGGATGGGACTGCATCTGGCGCCATCGACGCAATCATCAAGGCGATGAAGATACACAGCAGTAACGGCGATGTGCAACAGTGTGGGTGTGGGGCGCTGCAGAACCTGGCATTCAACAACCATGACAACCAGGTGGCGATTGCGTCAAAGGGTGGAATTGATGCTGTGATCGTGGCGATGAAGCGCCACAGCAGCAACAGCGGTGTGCAAGAGAGTGGGTGTCGTGCGCTTGGAATCCTGGGACACAACAACAATGGCAACCAGGCTGCGATCGCGTCAAAGGGCGGGATTGATGCCGTGATTGCAGCCATGAAGAACCACAGCAGCAAACTCGGTGTGCTCAAGTTTGGATGTGCTACGCTGTGGGATCTGGCAGTGAACAACAACAACAAGGTGGTGATTGCATCGAAGGGCGGGATTGACGCTGTGGTTGCGGCGATGAAGATGCACAGTAGCAACGATGGTGTGCAAGAGCAAGGGTGTGGTGCACTGCGGAACCTCGCACTGAACCATGACAACAGGGTGGCAATTGCGTCGAAGGGCGGGATTGATGCTGTGGTTGCAGCGATGAAATGCCACAGCAGCAACAGCGGTGTGCAAGAGCATGGGTGTGCAGCATTTACGAATTTTGCCACAAACCCTGACTTGCTGGCACACCTTCGTTCCCGAAGCATTTCTCTCCTTGCCAGACAGGCCAAGCACAACCACCCAAGCAACCGTGGTGTGCAGCAACAGGCAGACCGCTTGCTCAGCAAGCTTTCCTGACCTGCTTCTGAACCCCTGGTCCCTTCCACTGCTGCCTTCTTTTCCTCTTGCTTGTCGTGCCGCGTCTACTCCACCGCTCATGGTTTTTTTTTTCTCGCCTTGTGCTCTGTGTCTTCAACCACCTCGTTTTGTGCAACATCACCCGACACTACGACACGCCCTGTCCCCACTGTGTTTGATGAGGGTGGTTGTTCTCAACGTGTTGCTGCTTGAGTTCTTCGCTTCCCTCGTCGCTGTCTTTGCTCTTCGTGGCTTTTGCAGACTTTGTTTCGATTGTTTCTTCGTTCGTTCATTCATGTGGTTTCGTTCACTGATTCATGCACATTGATTGAAACCCGAACAACACCACACCACCTTCGTGTTCAACAAACACGAGTTGAACAGCACCTACACACTGTCACTGCATCTGCTACACGACGTCACCAAAGAGAGAAGGAGAGAGGTTGCACACGTTCAAGTGAAGAAACACACAAGTTTCGCAACTGCCAACCAATGCTACGCTGCAGGCGTGCATCATCTGCGCATCACTCACAATGAGCAACGTGCGCGCGCCATTGATGATTGCACCATCACCACTCCGCCAATTTCTCTATGCGTTCTATTGATGGTTACACCTTGCCCAAAAGTGGTAGTCCACAAGAAACACAGAAAGAGGGACACGAGGACAGGAGAGCTATCAGTCCGGTGGGAGTTGAGAAGGGGCTAAGAGCAGAGCACAGGGAAGAGGGCTCAGGGAGCAGACAAGCACGAGAAAGGGAAACAACCGCTTGCGTTTCACGGCGCTGCATCTCCACGCTGGCTATCTTGTTTGGTCGTGAGTGTGTGGTTGTAGGTCGCGCATGCTACCACGATGCCCAGGGGCGGAAGGAGAGCGGAGAGAATGTTTGGTTCATGGGGATGGTGATGTCGGCCATACCCGCGCCGCTGCGCTCCAGGCTGTCCAAGATGCGGTGCCTGCGAACGAGGAGTGTTTAAGTTGTTGTTTTAGTTGTTGTTGTTGTTGTTGTTTAAGTTGTTGTAGTTGTAGTTGTAGTTGTAGTTGTAGTTGTAGTTGTTGTTGTTGTTGTTGTTGTTGTTGTTGTTGTTGTTGTTGTTGTTGTTGTTTAAGTTGTTGTTGATTTCGTGGCAGGTGGGATGACAATGTGAGGCAGTTGGGACGGGAGAAATGCGGGGGAGACATGCACAGACAGACAGACATAGGCGCACAGACGCGCAGACACACACACACACACACACACACACACACACACACACACACACACACACACACACACACACACACACACACACACACACACAAACATCCCACGCACCCGTCAATGCCGAGCATGAAGAGAGACGGGATGGTGACGGAGTAGTCCAGCCCTTCCGCAATCATGTCAATCCACTCCCTGACGCCCCGGGGGGATCGTGTGAGTGCGCGTACATGCACGTGCGTGTGTGTGTGTGCGTGTGTGAGTGCGCATGCACGTGCGTGTGTGTGTATACTCGTCAGAAGATCAATCCAAGCAAACGCTTCGTGAGATCCAACAACAACAAAACAGACATACACAGAGACAGACAGACAGACATCCCCCACACAAACAAAACCGACGCACTCTTCCATGGAGTTGTCGTAGATGACGGCTGCGATGGCCCCCGCTTGCTGCGCATGGAACGTTTTCTCCGCGAAGGAGCACATGCTGCGAGAAGGGTGTGTGTGTGTGTGAGGAGGGAGTGTGCGTGAGTATTGCGTGTGTCTGTGCGGGGTAACTGGCACACGCACAAGCACAGACAGACAGATAGACAGACAGACACACACACACACACACACACACACACACACACACACACACACACACACACACACACACACACAGACAGACGCGCACACACGCACAAACACACGCAGATGCGCACACACAGACGCGCACACACGAACGCGCAAAACAAATTGCACATAACCCCCTCACCCTCGTTGAACGAGTGCGATTTGGCCCTCAACGGCAAAGTTGTTTGTGAACGTTTCGCAGCCCTGCACTGGTGCGGAAGGAACGAGCTTGATGTGCCGGTGCACGTGTACAAAGTCGCCACCAAAGTCTTTTGCAGGAAGCACGGGATACACGTATGCCACCTCCTTTGGCTGAATGGGGGCATACAAAAGGGCAATACATGCAGTCGCAGTGTGAGGGAGCAGAGGGAAGGCCGGGAGGAATGCGAGGAGAGGAAGCAATGAACGGCGCATGGGTAACAGCTAAAACACCCTCAGACACACACACACACACACCTGGTGAAGAGCAAAGTAGACAAAGTCGTCGTTGGAGTGAAAAGCGGCTGCTTGTTGCGGCATGCTTTGAAAACCAACCATCGCCATCAGCAATGCCACGATCCCAACCATCATCATCAACGGTCTGTTCAACACTGTTCCTGCTTTTATTCTCCGACCTCCTTGTTGTCTTTCTTCGCACCGCCACGCCATTCCACATGCACGTCCATGCTGCCTTCTCTCACGCTGCTGTCGCTGCTTCTGCGACTGTCCCGCAGCTCCACAAGCACAACGACACGCACCATGAGCACCACTTTGGCATTCGCACGCCATGGTCATCATCCTCATCGTCATCCGCGTTGTCCGTGCTGAAGTTTGGACGATTGAACAAAGATTTCCAACACATTTCGGCGCTCCAACGCTCGTCATCACACACGTCTTCCGCCCACACACAACAACAGCACGCTGTTCCCCCCACTCCACGTGATCACACACTACTCTCCACCCCCTTCGTTTGTGTCCGCTCTTTGGTGGACTGGTCATGAGCCGCAGCAACAGTAACAGGGCTAGCAACCGAAACAGCTGGCATGTTGAAGCTGACAATGAGGGACAAGCTCAGCACTATGCAGAGCAGTATGCAGCCCTGATGTTGCAGCCCATGATGTCCGCGCCGCTCAGGGTGGCGCAACCAGCTGCCCCACCGGTGCCGCAGCACCCCGTCGTCTTCTCCCCCGTCTGTGCCACATGCAAGGCACACCGCTGCCCACCCGTCAAGGCGGCAGGTGTGTGTTTATGTGTGTGTGTTTATGTGTGTGTCTGTGTCTGTGTGTGTGTGTGTGTGTCTGTGTCTGCCATGTTGTGTTCCTGACGACTTTGCCTGTCCGCTGCTTGTCTGCCTCTGTGGCTGTCTGTTTCTGTGAATCTATCCACGCCCCCATCCCCTCTCTGCTCATGATGTTGGTACGTTGTTGCGGCCCTTCCTCTCTTTGTGTAGCGTTGGGTCACTTTCGGTGCCTGCAGTGCCTCCACCATGAAGGGCGCGTGGTGGGCGTCAAAGACGACACAGGGGCGACACCCCTGCACGCTGCGGTCGGTAATGGCCACTTGGAATGCGCCATGTGGCTGGCAGACCGTACGGGTGCAGACCTCCATGCCCGCGACGGCACGGGTTCCATGCCTGTACACCATGCCGCCTATCACGGCCGCCTCCCCTGCCTCAAGTGGCTGGTCAAAGAAACCCACAAGGAGGCGTGAGTCTTGTGTGAATGTGTGAATGTGTGAATGTGTGAATGTGTTAATGTGTGAATGTGAGAATGTGTGAGAATGTGAGAATGTGAATGTGAATGTGAATGTGGTTTGGTACACACCCTGCGCATATGATCGACGGGTCCTCCTTCAACTCTTACAGTCTCCTCAACATTCCCCCCCCCCTGTTTTGTTCTCCCATCCAGTGCCACCGCCAACTCTTCAGACGGTGGAACGCCGGTCCACTTTGCCGCTGCGAAAGGGAACCTCGAATGCCTCAAGTACCTCTGCTCCGACGAGGTGATCACTGCTCCATGACGTTTTTGTGAATGCGTGAATACATGAATTGCGTGCGTGTGTGTGTGTGTGTGTGTGTGTGTGTGTGTGTGTGTGTGTGTGTGTGTGTGTGTGCGTGTGTGTGTGTGAGTGTGTGTGTGTGTGTGTGTGTGTGTGTGTGTGTGTGTGTGTGTGTGTGTGTGTGTGTGTGTGTGTGGTGTGTGTGTGTGTGTGTGTGTGTGGTGAGCGTGTTTCCTTGGATTTGCATGAGTGGTCTTCTCTGCATATTTGGTGACCTCATCCTCTCGCCCACTTGCTTCATTTCACACCATCTCTCAACTAGCCCCCCCCCCGCACACACACGCCATTCCACCTCATCACGCCACGTCCCATCCCTGATGCCCATCACGGCCAGTGCGGTGCGAATCCAAACGACGTCGACGACAACGGCGCAACCCCGCTCTACTTTGCCGCCCAGGGTGAGCAATAGAGCAAGGTGGTGGCAAAGGAAGAGGAGATGTGTGTGTGTGTGTGTGTGTGTGTGTGTGTGTGTGTGTGTGTGTGTGTGTGCATGTGTGTGTGTGTGTTTTCGTTGATCTTGTATTTATTCGCAACATCATGACTGTACCAGCGCCTCTCTCGACTCGCGCCTCTCTCACACCACCACTAACATCACCATCACTGCCACCATTACGACAGAGGGGCGGAGTGCGTGTGTGCGGTGGCTGATTGAGCGCGGTGTCAGCTCATACGAGCAGGCACACGATGGCATGTGCGCCGTACATGCTGCTGCCCAGGCGGGACAGGCCGACACGCTGCAGCTCATTCTCTCAACCTGCCGCCCGCCAAAGTACGACAAAGGCGACTTTATATGTGTGTGTGTGTGTGTGATATGTGTGTGTGATATGTGTGATATGTTGAGGTTGATTCAACGCTTTGCCCACGCCCTCTCCATACCATCAAACCACATTCCTCACTCATCATCATCATCACCACTACTCCTCGCCATCATCGCCACCGTCGGGCTGCAGGGGTGGGGTGAGCGGAATCCGGGACCGCGATGGTGCAACGCCACTGCACTTCTCGGCGTCAAAGGGCCACGTGGCGTGCACGCGGCTGCTGGTGGAGCTCTTTGGATGCACCGGCAACGAACAGGACGCAATTGGAGCCACGGTCCGTGTGTGTGTGTGTGTGTGTGTGTGTGTGTGTGTGTGTGTGTGTGTGTGTGTGTGTGTGTGTGTGTGTGTGTGTGTGTGTGTGTGTGTGTGTGTGTGTGTGTGTGTGTGTGTGTGTGTGTGTGTGTGTGTGTGTGTGTGTGTGTGTGTGTGTGTGTGTGTGTGTGTGTGTGTGTGTGTG
>NW_004754900.1:339510-343783 GCF_000188695.1 Salpingoeca rosetta | reverse complement strand
CAGGGTTGCAGATCCGCTTCAATGGTATTATCTGCTGCTGCCCTGTCGCATCTCTTCATCATCGTTGTTGCCGCGGCTGCCGTGTGTGTTGTCGTTGTCTTTCGGCCGTCTGTGAGATGTTGTCTCTCAACTCACATATTCTCACGTACACCTACACTTAAAATCATAACCACTCATACACACACACACACTCACACATTCTCTCTCCGTTGTCTTTCTCTCCTTTACCTGTCCGGCCACCAGGAGCGAACTTGAGCAGCGGCGCCTGCAGCGCCAGCTCGCCGTGACGCGCACACACACACACACACACACACACACACACACACACACACACACACACACACACACACACGCACACACACACACACACACACATGCGGCCCACTGCAGTGAGCGGCGTGGACTATGAGGGCCTGACGCCGCGGAAAATCGCAATGCAGGCCGGGCACGTCGCCTGCGCAAACTTCATTGCACAGGTGGTGGCAATGGTGGTGGTGGTGGAGCCCGCTTGATGAATGATGTCCATTGCATGTTTGTACTGTAATGTTCGCCGCATGCACACACACACATGTTCACTCACGCACACATACACACACGCACGCGTACACATGCATGTGCAAAGGCGTTGCGGCGGCGGGAGCGCGGGGAGCCGGAGCCAAACTGGTTTGCAGACGACGCAAACACTCGCGCGGCGGGGCAGCAGCAACAGCAACAGCAACGGCAGCAGGCACAGCAACAGCAACACCAGCGACAACAGAAGAAGCAGCCGAAGAAGCGTAAAGAGGAACAGCAACAGCAACAGCAACAGCCTGCCGCTGTTACGGCCTCATCAGCTGTTGCACCGATCGACCATGACGGTGTTCGTGGCGGTGATGGTGATGGTGGAGGTCAGACGCCGCTGCCACGGAAGGGGCGGCACACGCGCACTGCGAGCGCCGAAGAGGAGGAACTCCGGGACGCGTTGGAAGACCTGCAGCAGGTGGGCGGCGGTATTGGCATGATGAGAGAGGGGTGGGGGTGATGTGTTGGGGTGGGGTGAAGATGGAGATACAGTGCACGTGATATGTTCGTGAATCTTTGCAGCCTGATGCCTCCAGCTCGCACCCCTACACACACACACACACACACACACACACACACACACACACACGCACACACACACACACGCACACACACACACACACACACACACACACACACACACACACACACACACACACACACACACACCCGCGTCCCGTCACAACACAGCACATGGCCAAGATGGCGGCTGTTTCGCTGCAGTTGGAGACGATGGCCGACCAGACGCGGAAGAACAACACCACCCCGACACCGGCACCGCACCATGAACACAGACCACGTGATGATGATGATGATGATGATGATGATGGTGGGGAGGTGCGAGCATCGCGTGTGAAGGCACCAGCGACGTCAACAGCAGCAGCAACAGCGGCGGTGATCACGACACCATCAACTGTTGCGATCAGCAAACATGCAGCACCACCTGCTTCACACAAAGCATCGTCATCATCATCGTCATCGTTATCGCCGTCACAGGCAGCGCCAAAGGCGGCAGGGAAGCGTTCGCTGCACATTCAGCCGCAACACATGCGACCACGGGACACCAATAGCGGCGGCAGCGGTGGTGTGGTGAACGGTGGCTCGTTGTCGTCATCGCTGTCCAATGCATCGCGCTCCAACAGCAACCACGGCTACGCAAACAAAACCGCAGCGACAATGACACCACAGCCACAGACAACGACGACAACAACGACAACAACAGCAACAAAGGGTGTGCACCGTGCCGGCAGCGCGGCAGAGGCGGACGCATTAGAGATGCTGTCGCCAATGCATGCGCACGCCGTCCCCGATGTGAATCCACAGCAGCTGCAGCACCGATTGCAGCAGCAGACGCACGGCAGCGCCACACCACCCATCGTCAGGAGCAAGGTAGAACAGGGGAGATGGTTGTGTTTGTGCGTGTGTGAGTGCGTGTGCATGCGCGTGTGCGTGTGCGTGTGCGTGTGCGTGTGTGTGTGTGTGTGCGTGTATAGGTGTGTGCGTGTGTGTGTGTGCGTTGTTGTATGCGGTTGCAGTCCAACGAGCACGTGCGCTTGCATCTTGTTCATGGTGTTCGTTCTCACGTGCTGCTCTCAAACTTGTCCTGGGCATATTTTGCACTGCATCTCTTGTTTGTTTTCTCGTCAACAGCGGCTCATGAAAGCGCAGCGAACCGCTCAGCCAGGTGAGATCGTGGTGGCAGCAGCAGCAGCAGCGGTGGTGGTGGTGGTGGTGGTGTTGGCTTGAATCGCGTTCAGCTCCCAACATCGTGACTCATTCACACACACACACACACACACACACACACACACACACACACACACACACACACACACACACACACACACACACACACACACACACACAGATGCGAAGGTGCGCGCGCTGCGTGAGCGGGAGGAGCAGTTACGGCGGGAGATTTTGGCGGCGGAGCGAGCAGCAAAGGCGGCGCGCAGGGAACAGCGGCAGTTACAGCAGCTGGAGGCATTGCGCAAGCAGGGCAATGTCACAGACAAGCGCACGCGGTTCAATGTGCGTGCGTATTGCGTGTCATGGTGTGTGGTGGCGTGTGGTGGCGTGTGATGGCGTGTGATGGCGTGTGGTGTTACCTGTGGTTGGTGTACGATGACACTGCGACGCTGTGCATCTTGTTCGCCGCTCACACACACATGCACGCACACATGCACACACGCACAGGGCGGTGAGGACGGCAGTGAGACGGACAACACAAGCGGTGATGATGCAGGCGGCTCTCAAGGGCGCTCTGGCTCACTGTCCATATCCAAGGTATTGCTTCGTTGTGTGATGAACATGCATGCTCTTGTTCCTGTCCTGTGCACCTACACAAACACGCACACATGCACATCTGTTGTTGCATGTCACAATCTCACATTGTGCCAACCCCCTTCCCTCACCATCCAACCAACCCCTTCCCTCCTCACACATCCCTCCAACCAACATAGTCTGTGTCTCGCCGCCACCACCGCTGAATCCTTCCTGCTACCAATTTCGTGTACATCATCCAATAAATTTCGACGACGCGACCTTGTGTTCAGTGTTTCTCATCTCAACACAACACAACACAACACACACACCAAACACCGCATCCATCCAACACGTCCACTGCCACTGCACCAACCACGCATCATGTCGAAGTTCATGGAGCTGGCTGACGCGCCCACCAAGGAGAAGGAGGTTGGTGAGAGGGTGGAAACAATGGATGAGAGATAAGCAGCAAGCATGTCCACTGGTGTTTTGTGTTTGATGTTGGTTGTGGTATGTGACAATATCCCACGTGACACTTTTTCTGTTGTGTCTTCCGTTGTTTGTTGTCCTCCTTGCATCTGATGCATGCTTCATTTGGTTATGCATGTTGTAGCTGTACCAGCCCTCGAACCATGCGCGCAAGGGCGCACACGTGGCATCTCTCGCCGAGTATGAGAAGATGTACCGCGAGAGCATCGAGAACCCGGTGAGTGTTCGTACATGTGTATGTGTGTGTTTGTGTTTGTGTTTGTCTGTATGCATGCTTGCGTGTGTGTGCATGTTTGTTTGCGTGTGTATGTTTATCAATGGGTGTGTGGACATGTGCTCTTGACAGCGCATGTTGTTCGATTCCTCTGCGGCACTTTTTATGACCGCGATGACTGTGGCGACATTTGCTGTGCTGTTGTCACACGAGGTTCAACCTCACACCCCAAGTCCACACACTTGCGTACTTGTGTCTTGTGCAATGGTTGCTGTGCAGGAGGCGTTCTGGACGAGGATTGCAGAGCAGTTCCACTGGGAGAAGAAGTGGGACGAGTTTCACAGCTGGAACTACGACCGTGAGCAAGGCCCCGTCAAGATCTCCTGGTTCAAAGGTGCGCTGGTTGTAAGGAGTGGAAAGAGATTCACGTGCGTTGGGGGACTGCAAAGGAGAAACCAAGGCATGGCTGCAAGGGACGCATGCACGCCATCATGTTGTCTTGATGGGTGTGCGTTTTGTGCAACGCTGGCATGAAACCTGTTGCTAACACGTGCGCGCTGTTGTGTGTCGTGTCAGGCGGCCTGACGAACATCTGCTACAATGTGCTTGACCGGCACGTGGAGGCTGGCCGTGGCGACCGCGTTGCCTTCTTCTGGTCAGTGGCGGTGTACATTGGTGTGCCTTGGTAATGTACATTGGTGTGCATTGGTGATGGGTGCAAACAAGGGGGGGGGGAGGGGAACA
>NW_004754900.1:332965-335885 GCF_000188695.1 Salpingoeca rosetta | reverse complement strand
TTCCACTTCCAAGGAAGCCAGCAGCGCTCAACTCCTCAATCTAACACAGGGAGGCACTCACATCTTTAGGTGATGCTGTGGCGCGGCAGACATTGGGTGGATCTCGGGCCAATCGTACATCACATACGGTCATCTAGCAATTTGCGCGAATATGTGCGCCACCTCTCGTTGGAGTGAAAAATGGGTGTGTCTGTTACAAAGAGGTGGTATTTGAAGGTATTGTGCAATACCGTACGTACTACTACACACACACACACACACACACACACACACACACACACACACACACACACACACACACACACACACACACACACACACGCACACACACACACACACACCAACCCCCTACACCTCCCCCTTGCATCACTGCGTGACCAGGTGCGCGGCGGGATGCCGACGGTTACTACTGGATCACGGGGCGCATCGATGACGTCATCAACGTGTCCGGCCACCGCCTGGGCACCGCGGAGCTGGAGAGCGCGCTGGCGCAACACGAGGCCGTGGTGGAGGCCGCCGTCGTCGGCTACCCGCACGAGATCAAGGTGTGGTGGTGATTGGTGGTGGCGTGATGTCGATTGGGGATTGGGGATTGGGGTGTGGTGATGGGGTGTGGTGGAGATGGGGGGTGGACAGGAGACGGGTGTTGGCATTGTCGTGTGGAGCACACGCATGCAACTCGAAACCACACACACACACACACCTGTGCAGGGCGAAGGCATCTACTGCTATGTGGTGCTGAACCCCGGGTTTGAGTTCGGCCCGCAGCTTGTGAAGGAGCTCAAGCAGCACGTGCGCCAACACATTGGACCCTTTGCACAGCCAGACCTCATCCAGTACGCACCCGGCCTCCCAAAGACCCGATCCGGTGCGAAAGTCATTTATTTGTTTTTGTTTGTTTGTTTGTTTGTTTGTTTGTTTGTTTGTTTGTTTGTTTGTTTGTTTGTTTGTTTGTTTGTTTGTTTGTTTGTTTGTTTGTTTGTTTGTTTGTTTGTTTGTTTGTTTGTTTGTTTGTTTGTTGGTTGGTTTGTTTGTTTGTTTGTTTGTGTGTGTGCGTGTGCGCGTGCGTGTGTGACGATTTGCGTCTCTGTCTGTCTGTCTGTCTGTCTTTCTGTCTGTCTGTCTGTCTGTCTGTCTGTCTGTATGTCTGTCTGTCTGTATGTCTGTCTGTCTGCGTATTGGAAGGTGAACCACGCTCATACAGCCTGATCTGCATAATTCCCTCCCCAACTTTTCTGCTTTTCCTCATCCCTCAACCCCTCCCAACCACCACCACCACCCATCACCCGCCACCCGCCACCACCCATCAGGCAAGGTGATGCGTCGTATCCTGCGCAAGATTGCCAGCAAGGAGGAGAGCTCACTCGGCGACACGTCTACGCTCGCCGACCCCTCCGTTGTCGACGCCATCATCGAGAACCGCGTCCACTAGTCACCAACACGGGGTGGAATGCCACGAAGGAAGAGGGGCAAAGAGCTGCTGCAACAGCTGCTGTTGTTGGTGGTGTTGTGTGGTACATGCGACTGCCTGCGTTTCCTTCGTTGTGCTTGTCGTTGTGTGCTGTTGTCTTCTTGTGCACCTTTTTTCCCGTGCTGTCGCGTTGTTGCTTTCTTACATGCTTGAGTTGCGTGCTGTAGCTGGTAGACCATCATCGTGCGTGGGTGTGGTTTGTGGTTGCATCGTGAGCGACGTGGTGCATGGTGCATTCATTGTGCGTGACGTCGCGACTGTCGACTGAGACGTTGTTTCTGTTGCTGCGGTTTAGAATGAACGGAACCACGACCCGAAAGAGCATCAAGAGTCACGAGAGCATCAAACCAAACACAAAGACAATGTGCAGATGAAGAGCACAGCACGCCGTAGACTGACACGTGCATCAGTTCCACACAAGCAATGGCACGGTGAAAATGGTGAGGTGCTCCGCTGGTGTGCAGCAGTGGTGTGAATGCACGTCATGACATGTAACAAATCAAGTCACAGCATGAACTGAAAGATAGAGTAAATTAACCTGAGCAGAGTACACGATACATCAGTAGCATGGCTGCACAAGGAAAATGCAAAAATCATGGGTTCTCCTAGTTCACAAAGGTCAATGCGAGCAGGGTTTCGAGTATCATTTGCCAACGAAGGCACGAATTCAAATACGTTGGGAAAAGGGCACACAAGCAGGCCCGTTTTCTCATTTCCAACGTGTGAGTTTCATTATTGTCGCTGTGGTATCTTCGTCATTCCATTACTGCTTGCCTCTGCCGTGGGCGGCCTGTCCCCAAACCTGCGACTGTGGGGGTAGGCCTTGTTGCTCAGGGCCACCATCTCGGCGCCCTTGCGGCTGTGGCTGCAGTCGCTGGTGCGGCTGCTGCTGGTGGTAGTGCTGTTGCTCTTGTTGGTGGTGTTGAGGCTCGCCAGCGCCAGTGATCGGAGGGCCTCCGCTACGCGTGCGTTGGGCCGGTGCAGGCACAGCGTTGGGTTGAAGCGTCGGGGGAAGCGGCGTTGGCGCGTGTTGCGCTGTGCCCTCATGCGTGTCTGCTTCTTGCTGGAGGCTTTGAGTCTCCCGTGCCTGTTGGGCCGGTGATGGCTGAGGCCCGCGCTGCTCTTCCTCGTCCGTGATGCCGTCCTCGATGCGGCTGAAGCAACCTGTGGAGAATGAAGCGTAGAGGAGGAAGGGGTTGGTGGAAACCCATGTTTGCGGTGAGCGAAAAGTAACAGAGCGCAGGAGTGCCTCATTCATGCACAGGGCCGAGGGCTCTTCTTGCTTGCCTGCAGGCAACAAAAAATCACCCACACAGACACACACACAAACACAAACACAAACACACACACACACACACACACACACACACACACACAACACACACACAACACACACACACACTCACACACACACATACACACATACACACACACTAACATACACGCACG
>NW_004754900.1:316670-332306 GCF_000188695.1 Salpingoeca rosetta | reverse complement strand
AACGACAACACACACACACACACACACACACAAGCACACAAGCACACACACACACACACACACACACACACACAAGCACACACCATGTCCATCTCGAGTGTGTCTGCCAGTGAGTGGGCGCTGATTGCAACTCACTGCCAGGAACGACCACCACCACGTGTCCATTCTGGATGAAGCGGACGTTGACAAGCGTGCTGCTCAGCAAGCTCTGGGCCGAGCGTTTTTCAACCTCATGCTGACGTGCCGCGAGCTGTACCACGACCTCCCGTGGGCCATGCCAAAGTGGTGCCTGTCACGCGTCTACAATGGGAACAGGGCCGAAAGGGCGATTTTGCACTGGCTTCACACCTTCCAATCCTGTCCAATCGGACCTCCTGCCAGCAACCACAGCAACTGCAGCAGCACAACGAGTGAGTCTCACAGATGTGGCACTGACAACAAATCGACTCGCCAATGCCACCAGCGTCCGCCTGGCAAACATAAAGGTGATGCCAGATGTGCTGCATCTTCCCAAGGCTACGAAGATTGAGCTTGTCGAGTCTGACGTGAAGCAAATCACGTGCCCAGCCCACCTCGACCGCCTGTACATCCGCAAGCGAGGCAGCAGTGCCGCCCTGCCAATCCCTGCGTTTGAGCATGCGAGGATGGTCCATGTCAGTCTCCCAGACTCGTTCCTGTCACGGGAGCAACTGACTGACCTTGGCAGCCGCGTCGACACGCTGGTGTTGCGTGCGTGCGTCAGGAACATGAGCGACCTGCATGTCATTCCAGACCACGTGCGCGTGTACTTGTCGATGGGCATACGCAAGTTGAATGTCGACGCCCCCGCACCGCCATGCGTGCAGGAGCTGCAATGCTGCAGGAGATCTGACTTTCCAATCCGCCTTGTGGCGCACGTGCCACGCCTGACACTCCCCAGCACCAGTTCTGGCGCTCCCATCCACAACCTCTATCTTCTCTCCAACCGCCAGCGCCTGTCGCTTGAAGGCTGTACCGTGGAAGGAGAGATCACGGGCTGTCGCAGTCTGTTCCTCCCAGCATGTCGTGGCGCTGCCACTGTCACCGCCACGCATTACTTGTCTGTTCTTCGCGGCGTGGTTGCTTCAGAGCAGATGGGCGACGATGTATTTTCCACGCTTCAGGTCGCACGTGTGCGGGACGTGTCCGCGTGCCACCTGGACTCTTGCAGTATCCAAGACTTTGCCTGCATGCAGAACGTGCAGCGGCTCGTGCTAAGGAACTGCACCTTTGACAGCCTCGACAACCTCCCACCAGTGGCCTCACTTCACATGCTCAACTGCACCACGAGTGACAAGGCGTGGGCGTGGCCATGGCTGATCCTCGTTAACCGGACTCCAGAGGAAATGCGACGTGTCTTGCTTGCAGGCAAGAAGCACAAGCGACGCTGACGGCGATGGACGCGGTGTGACTTTGGTTGCGGTTGTGAGTGGTGTGTTGTGTTGTGGGCGTTGTGGTGGTTGTAGTGTGTTGCGTGTTGTGCTGTGTCGTGGCGGTTGTGAGGGTGGGATCCACCTGCTGCCACCACCAACACGACGAAACAGACAAAAGTGCAATCGCAACACGACATGTTGCCTCACTGCAAGCAAACTCGCACGCCTCAAGGTGGTGGTCGTTTATGAATCTAAGCATACGCGCGCACGAGAATGGAACGAGAGGGAAGGTGACGAGGGCAGGTGATGGGTACACGCAGCAGCAGCTCGCACAGATCACCTGCTGCTGATGATGATACTGCTTTTCACACACACACACACACACACACACACACACACACCACATATCACATCACATAAAGGGGTCAAAGCCCCGGGGTGGCCGGAAGTGGTCTGGGTTTGGTTCGCCAAAGGCCAGGCCGCCGCCTCCCCTTCCACGGCCACGGCCACGGCCACGGCCAGCGGGGTCGCGCGGGTCAGCAAACGGCGTGACGGGGTCGAAGCGTGCGCCAGGTGGCACAGAGCCCGGCGGGAACCCGGTGCGCACGTCTGTGTCAGGAACGCCGCCCTGGAACAAGGGGTGATCAGGCCCCATGAACATGCCGTGGCCGGGCGGTGTTGGCTGGCCTGCAGTGAGTGAGTGTGAGTGAGTGAGTGAGTGAGTGAGTGTGTGTGTGTGAGGGAATGAGTGAGTGAGTGTGTGTGTGAGGGAATGAGTGAGTGAGAGTGTGTGTGAGTGTGTGAGGGAATGAGTGTGTGTGTGTGTGTGAGTGTGTGAGTGTGTGAGTGAGTGAGTGAGTGAGTGAGTGAGTGAGTGAGTGAGTGAGTTAGTGAGTTAGTGAGTGAGTGAGTGAGTGAGTGAGTGTGTGTGTGTGTGTGTGAGTCAGTGAGTCAGTGAGTGTGTGTGTGAGGGAATGAGTGTGTGTGTGTGAGTGAGTGCGTGAGTGTGTGCGTGAGTGTGTGAGTGTGTGAGTGTGTGCGTGAGTGTGTGAGTGTGTGAGTGTGTGTGTGTGTGTGAGTGTGTGAGTGAGTGTGTGTGTGAGTGTGTGTGTGTGAGTGTGTGCGTGCGTGAGTGAGTGAGTGAGTGTGCGAGTGTGTGTGTGTGATAAAAATCAGCGCAGGTAGCTCCCCACCTCCTCATCCCAATACATGCGCCACGAATCCCCTCGTGTGCATGGCGTGTGGTCTTCACCAACTCACTGTACATGCCGAGGTTCGGGTCAATGTCACTGCGCCCAATGTCGTAGATGGAGGCTGGCGGCTGGGTTTGCGGCGGGCGCAGCATGCTTGGCGGCACATCTGGGTTTGGCTGCGAGTCTCCGCCCAGGCGACCGACACCACGGCCACCGCGCTCCTCGTCATCATCTGCACGCCGCGCCGCTGGTGGCCTGTCGGTTGCGGTGTGTGAGAAGAGCGAACAAATCGTGAGAGAAGTTGGGTGGGAGTAAAGTGAACAGAAGAAGCAAACAGTGCTGGCAGGTGAGCAGACAGTTAGTTGATGCACAAGTTCGCAAACACACACACACACATTCACACACACACACACACACACACACACACACACACACAAACACACACACACACACCTGGGAAACACGGTGTCGACAAAGGATGTTGCAGCAGCAAAGGCGTCGAGGGATAAGCAGCGGTCTGGATCTGCGCAGTCTGTGCCGCCATTTACAATAGTGTGCACCTTGCACTCCACAGTCTTGACGTCACGCCCACCAATCTGGGTTAGCACGCGATGCACGCGCAGCCACACAAGCACGCACCTGTCTGTGAGAGGCTCGCACAAGCTGGGATTGGCAGAATTGCAGACAGGCACGCAGGCAGAGTTGCAGGCAGACTTGCGAGTGGTGTTGCAAACAGCGTTGCAGGCACGCAGACAGAGATACACACACACGCACACAAAACACACATCACACAGTACCTGGAAGTGGAACACGAGCTGGTCATCCATTTGAAGTGCCTTCATCATGGCTTCATTGCCATCCTTTGTGTAGTGAAATGTGGCTACGTCGCCTTCTGGCTCCCACCCGCCCCGTTTCTCCGGCACCTCCTGCGACGCGTTTGTGGCAGAGATGTGCTTGTTTGAGCATTGCCATGCACACCTCTCATCCACCTCTCATCCAACACACACGTAACCATCACATCACCACATCACGCATACCCATCACATCACCACATCATGCATACACCACGCATTACATTGACGCACCTGCCATCCGTGTGTGAGCACGAGCGAGTGGTGCAGCGCGATGACAGCCTGCCTTGCGCTGCGAGGCGTCAACGACGCAAACACCAGTCGTACGCGGGCCACATCCATCGCCGTCTGTCACCGTGTCTGTTGTCAACGTATCTGTCGATGAGATGGTGTTGGAGGTGGAGCAGGAAGGAGCTAGGGCAGGCAGTGTCAGTTCGATTGTAACACAGCGTTGTTGTTGCTTCTTCTTCTTCTTCTTCTGCTGCTGCAATGTGTGAAACACGTCAGACGCGAATTTTCGCCACACTCGTGCCCACACAACAAGACAACAGCACTGTCTTTTGCTTGCTGTGAGTTGAGCATGTTGTTGTGCATGCGTGTGGATGGATGGTTGTTGTGAGGGTGGTGCTCTCAGCTGCGGTCCTGTGCATCGTCGCTTGCTTGTGGCAGCTCACTCGTGACCGGTGCTTTGCATTGCATTGCTTTGTTTGTTCGCAGAGATTCGTTGGACCCCGCTTTGTGCAACCCACCAACCATGCTCTCCCGCGTGAGTCAAGACACAGCGTGTGCGTGCATGTGCATGTGCATGTGCATGTGCATGTGTGTGTGTGTGTGCATGTGTGCGTGTGTGCATGTTTGTGTTCATCAGTGCACAACCTACAGCTATCCGACCCCCCCCTCCCCCCCCACACACACGAAACGTCACTCTCGCCTCACCTTCACCTTCCTGCACTGGTTCGCGTTCCAGGCGTGCCGCCGTCTCAGCAGCAGTGCTGCCGCTGCTCAACAGGTACAACGAGTTGGCCTTGATGCAGTCATGGATACGCGCCCTTGCTCACCATACACACACACACACATACCTGGCGCCTCCCTTATGTCCTCACCCTCCCCCCCCCCAACACGCACACACACACAACGCATGCGCAGATGCACAAGGTGACGATGATCCCTGGTGATGGCATTGGCCCTGAGATCTCCGCTGCTGTCAAGCAAATCTTCCGCGCCGCCGAGGTGCGTGATGCAAATCATGCACAACTGAGTTATTCTCCAGTGGTCGTCGCTTTCGTTTCGTGTCTCGAACACTCTGATTTCAACGGACCAGGGTGTTTGGTCGTTCATTCAACGAGATGTCGCACTCACTCGCAACGCACGCGCGCGCTTTGCTTTTGACGTTCACATTCGTGTTCACATTCGTGTTTCCAGGTGCCCGTGGAGTGGGAGGATGTCGACGTGATGCCCACCTTTGACGAGTTTGGCCGCTCTACCATCCCCCAGCGCGCAAAGGACTCCATCAACGAGAACAAGATTGCCCTCAAGGTTTGCGCGTGCATGTGTGCGTGCGTGTGTGTGTGTGTGCATGTGTGTGCGTGCGTGCGTGTGTGTGTGTGTGTGTGTGTGTGTGTGTGTGTGTGTGTGTGTGTTTTGGATATCCAACATGCGCACATGTGTGCATGAAACAACAATGACGTCTACCACCAGCACACACTTACTGTCTTTCCTTCCCACGTTCCCCCGTGTCTCCTACGACCTCTTCCCCCTCTTCTCCCACGTGCCTCCACCCTCTTCCTGTAGGGCCCCCTCGGCACGCCCATTGGCAAGGGCCACCCGTCCCTCAACCTCACGCTGCGCAAGACGTTTGACCTCTTTGCCAACGTGCGCCCCTGCCGCTCAGTCAAGGGCTACAAGACCCCATACGACGGTAAGCGATGCGTTCCTTGCATGGAGCATGGAGCATGCTAATGGTGTGATTGCGAAAGGGGAAATGTGGAGAAAGGGGAGGGAGTGCGTGTGCATATGTGTGTGTGTGTGTGTGTGTGCGCGCGCGTACTTATGTGTGTGTGTGTGTGTGTTCTATTTGTCCTGCTCACGACCATAGGCGGTCCTGTTGTCGAATCTCACACATTCACCATCTCTCTCTCAATCTAACCCCCCCCCCCAATACGTTTCAGACGTGGACACTGTGATTATCCGGGAGAACACGGAGGGCGAGTACTGCGGCGTTGAGCACGAGGTGATCCCCGGTGTGGTGCAGTCGATCAAGCTCATCACGCGCGACGCATCCATGCGTGTCGCCAACTTTGCCTTTGAGTTTGCCAAGAACAACAAGCGCAGCAAGGTCACCGCCGTCCACAAGGCAAACATCATGTGCGTACAGGAAATCTTGCACTGTGTGATTTATTGTGTGTTTTGGGTGTGTGTGTTTTGTGTGTGTGTGTGTGTGTGTGTGTGTGTTTGGTGGTGTGTTTGTGTGTGTGTGTGTGTGTGTGTGTGATTTATTGTGTGTTTTGTGTGTGACTTATTGTGTATGTGTTCGTGTGTGTGTGCGTGAGTGGGGTTTGTTTGCTATGCGCGTGCACCGGCCTCCCCCTTCCCTCCTTATCCCTCCGCTTCTCTCCCACCCGTTCCCTCATCCACCGTTCATCCCCCCCCCCTTAACAGGAAGATGTCTGATGGGCTGTTCCTCGAGTGCTGCAAGGAGGTCGCCGAGCGCTACCCCGACATTGAGTTTGAGCACCAGCTCCTCGACAAGACATGCCTCATGGTCAGCTGTGATGGTGGTGGTGGTGGTGATGGTCGTGGTGGTGGTGGTGGTGGTGGTGGTGGCGGTGGTGACTGTGCTTGTGGTGGTCCTTGTGGGGTTCATGTTGCTACATCAACAGACAAGACTCACTCCACACCACCGCTAACTCTTCTCACACATCCCTTCATCACCACCCAATACACGCTGCAGATCACGGAGGACCCGCACCAGTTTGACGTGATGGTGATGCCGAACCTGTACGGCGACATCCTCTCCGACCTCTCCGCCGGCCTCATCGGCGGCCTTGGCCTCACCCCAAGGTGTGCAGCAGTGGAGAGGAGGCACGGTGATGTGGTGGTGTGGCGTGGCGTGGCGTGGTGTGGGATGGGAGAGACGTCCTTGTGGCTGTTCGTTGCCTCACTCACCCACTCACCCACTCACCCACTCACTCACACACACACACACTCTCTCACACACACTCACACGCACACACACTCTCTCACACACACTCACACGCACACACACACACTCACGCACGCACACACATTCACACACACATATAAAAACTCCCCCCTCCCCCCTCCGCGCCACCAACACCGTATCAGCGGCAACATTGGCGCCACTGGCATTGCCATGTTTGAGGCGGTGCACGGCACAGCGCCCGACATTGCCGGCCAGGACAAGGCCAACCCGACTGCGCTTGTTCTGAGCAGCGTGATGATGCTGCGACACATGCACATGCACGAGCACGCCGACGTGATTGAACGCGCCATCCTCGACACCATTGCCGCCAGCAAGGAGGTGATGTTTTGATAATGATGATGATGATGATGATGATGATGATGATGATGATGATGATGATGATGATGCGATTGTGGTGTGGTCTGCGGTGTGGTGTGATGGCAAGCAAGTTTACGGAACAGGGGAATCATGCATGCTTTGGAGAACATGTACACGTCAGAAAATGACCCATTTACGTCATGTGCCCCTTGCACCGCTCACACACACACACACACACACACACACACACACACACACACACACACATGAACACACACACACACACACACACACACACACACACACACACACACACATGAACACAGACGCGGACTGGGGATCTCGGGGGAACCGCCAGCTGCTCGGGCTTCACCAAGGCCGTCTGCGATCGCATCCACCAGTAAACATCCACACACGCGCACGCGCACGTGCACACGTACACAAGTGTAGTTCTATGCGTGCATCTCACCACTCCACGTATTCCAGCTTTGCATTTCGTTCCGTTTGTGTCGTCTGTTGCTTTCTTTCCATGTCAAGCTTGTCGCAAACGTCGTCACGGCACTCCCGCGCTTTTGTTTTGTTTCGTTCGTATACTTGTTTTGTTTTGGTTTGAGTCGACACCACTGCCTCTTCCGGGTGTGTTTCGGCGAGGTGCTCTTGGGTCACACACACACACACACACACTCTCTCTCTCTCGCTCCCACTCTCTGCCCTGCCGTTGGTTGTGTTGGGTCGTTTCAATCGTCCAATCAAAAGATGGCAAGCAAGCAAGCGAATGTAATGCAAAGCGAATGCAAGTCAGCAAGTAAGCAAGCAGAGACTATGGAAGGAAAAAAAGGGGGGGGGGTGGAGATGGCGGGACGTGGCATTCTCCGTCAACACCGGCACCACCGCAATGCCAAGGCCCGCGGTGACACGGCTGCAGTGGTCGAATACATACACACAAGAGAAAGAGGAAGAAGAAGATGGGCAGTTACACGCAGAAGTTGGTGCAAACGCACACACACGCACACACACAAACACTCTCTCTGTCTCTCTGTCTCTCGCTCTCTCACATGCCATCAACATCATCATCACGGTGAAGTCTCCCCTGATTGCGCCCCATCACCACCACTATCACCACCACTATTATCACTGTCACCACTGTCACCACCACTAGTCGCTTGAGTGCTCCGTGTGTCCTGCTGCACGGTTTCCTGCACCATGGAGTTGCTGTCAGCACGCTCGCCACTGCCTCCCTTCTTCGCGCTGGTGTCGGTGGCGGCACAAGAGGAGGAAGAAGTCGCTGGTTGAGGAGGGGAAGGTGTGATTCTGGCGTTTGAAGTGGATGCACGTAACGCTGCACTCGTCTCTTTCGCGTTCTCGCTGCCATTGGCGCCGTCGCTGCCGTCCTTGTCCTCTGCCTCTGTCTTCACAGCAGGTTTTGCTTGGCCGGCCGCCTTTGCGGTGCTTCTCGATGCATCACCATCACCATCACCATCACCATCACCATCACCAGCGACGTTGTCCGCACGCTTGTCACCACCGTTACCACCAGCTTCCTTCACACCCGCTTCCACCTTGCCACCACCACCAACACCGCTGCCAGTGCCATTCTTGCGTGCGTGGATCATCTGCATGTGCAGCTGCGAGAGCGCATTGCGCGCCTTTCGAAACCACACGGCGCCATCGCCGTAGTCGTATTTGCCCATCGCGGCCTCTCCTTTGCTCGCCAGCTCCTGCACCTGCGCAGCCAGCGCCGTACACGCGCCGTCCCCGCCCGCACCTGATGTCGTGGTGTGCGTGTGTGCGTGTGTGTGCGTGTGTGCGTGTGTGTGCGTGTGTGCGTGTGTGTGTGTGTGTGTGTGTGTGTGTGTGTGTTGAAGAGACATGGAGGCGTGAGCGGAAACACACACACTCACACACACACACACACGCACGCACGTGCACATAACTGAATGCACTTGAAAGAAGCAATCCTACCTGCTGCCTCCGCAAGTTGATTTGGCAACTCCTTCCACGGATCTGTGGAGACAAGAAACAACGATGCAGATGGGTGGCGCAACGTGATGATGAGGAATGAAGCAAGCAGGGAGGGGATACAGGAGTGAGGGACATGCACACCAGGTGACCAACAAAACTCACAATTGGAAGGAAGCTCGACAGCACATCAGATCATGCTCAAATACACACCAATGCGCACATTCAGATACACGAACGCACCCTTTGGCTTCTTTGATTTCTTCCACGGCCGCTTCGAACCGGGCGGCTCCGAGATCCACCACGTCTTGTTCTGTTGTGTCACACACACACACGCACACGCACACGCACGCATACACACACGCACACACACACACGCACGCACACACGCACACACACACACACACACACGCACTCACATAAGCATAACCGCGTGTCAGTTGTGCTGCAACTTGCCAATGCGGCATTGCTGCACCATTTGGCAAAACGACAGAGCATTTGTCGCCAACACCTTCACAAGCACCACCACTCAGAAACAAACACCAACCCATCAACCAACCACGAATCACAATCTGAACGGCTCTTCCGCCCTCGCCCCCTCTCCCCTCCTTGTCCCAACTGTCGAACCTTGAGCAGCCATTTTTCGAGATTCTTTGCAAGGGGGGCGCAAGTGCCACCACGCACTACCTCCGTCACCTGGCATATCGACCCGAGCAGGGGCCATGGGTGGTGGTGATGGTGGTGATGATGACGATGGTAGTGAGGACGGTAGCAGCGTAAAGAAGGATTGAAGGCACGGGAACACACACACACGCGCGCGCGCGCACACACACACACACACACACACACACACACACACACACACACACACACACACACACACACACACACACACACACACACACACACACACACACACACACACACACACACGCCCACCGTGTTGATTTCCTTCTTCGGGCGCTTCCGGTTTGACGCCACCGCTGACGACGACGATGAAGGGGTGGATGGTGATGACGCCTTGCCCTTTGTGGATCCGTTAGTACCGTTGTTGCCGTGGGTGCCGGTGGTGGTGGGTGTCGACGCTTTCGCTGCACCGTTGTCACTATTGCCGCCCTTGTTACCGTTTCCACTTGGCGCCTTCTTCTGCTGCGTCTTCGCTCGCTTCGCTGCTGGCGTGGACGCCGCCGCTTTGGACTTGGCCCGCTTTGCTACTGATGACAATGATGGTGTGGAAGAAGACGACACCGACGATGATGTTGTCGTTGGTCCCTTCTTGGCTGCACTTGCTTGTGCACTGCTGCTTGTCTTCGCCTTCTTCGCTGGCACCGCATCGTCTTCTTCACCAACAGTACCAGCAGCGGCTACAGATGCTGATGCCTTGGCTTCACTGTGCTCGCCCTTGCCATTGAGACCACCGTCGATACTGCCACTGTCCCCGGTGCGCGTTGAGGGGCTGTGATTGGTCTTGGATGCCATGCCGGCCGCAGATATCCGCGTGTTTGTTGATGCCTTCTTCTTGGCATTTGTCGGCCTTGTCGCTGTTGACGTCGTTGTCGCTGCTGACATCGTTGACGGCGTGGCGTGAGCTGTGCTGTCCTTGGAGACGCTGGAGTCGTGGCTGCTTGCTTCGTCGCCGCTTTCTTGTCCGCTGGTCGGCCCAGATGTGGTCGGGTCGCGCGACTGCTGTGGCGTGGAGGACAGGGATGACACACTCACTGCTTCTGCTGCTGTTGTGTTTGCCGCGGCGCCGTTGTTGCTCACAGCACTCTTTCCAATGCCTTGAGACCGCCTACCGCCTCCGTCCTCATCGCTGCTGTCGTCGTCGTCGTCGTCCTCATCGCTGTCATCATCATCGTCCTCTCGTCGGTGCCGGGGATGTTTCTTTGCCCTCGTCTGGGTCGCTGATGGGGAATGGGTGACGGTCGACGGGTGTGAAGCATCTGGGCTGTGCTCGCCACCGTCGCTGTCATCGACGATATCTTCGCTTCCTTCCATGTCATCATCGTCGTGATTGGCGGGGGCAGGCGCCTGTTCCCGCGCTGTCGCGTGGTCACCACTGACCAGCACCGTCGCCATGCCGAGTTGGGTGAGAGGAGGAGGAGGAGGAGGGGGGTGTCAAGAGGAAGGCACGCACAGAGACAAAGAGAGCGACGGGTCGAAGGGGAACGGGGGAGGGGGAGAAAGAGAAAACAGAGGGAAGCAAGCGAGGAGGAAAGAACCAACGACAAGACAACACGGCTTGCTTGCTTGCTTCTTGCTTGGTGGGGAATGAGAATGCAACGCACACACACGCACGCACGCACAACGGCGAAAAAGGCAAGCAACACAGCAGAGGCAGCAGTGCTTGTTGTGTTTTTCGCTTTTGACTGGCTGGTGCGGAGGAGCACTTGCCGCGCAAAGTACGAAAAGTAGATGGTATCTTTCATGAAACGGCAGCAGCGGATATGGCTCTGCTTGTTGTTGATGGGTGCAAGGAAGATGGTGGAAGATGGAGTGGAAGAGATGGACAATTGTGACACCAGACACGCACACACACACACACACACACACACACACACACACACACACACACACACACACACACACACACACACACACACAGATAGGAGATGGTCGATCAGTGCGCTACGCCATGGTGATGAACTGGCCCACTTTGTCCTTGTAGTAGGCATGAAACATGCTGGCAATAAAGTGGAACGGCGTGTCAATCTCAGACCCATTCTTCTGCAAACAGGGAGAAGAAGAGCAAGCACACACATGTGTGTGTGTGTGTGTGAGGGAGGGGGGAGAGAGCTGAATCCGCTGTCATGCTGATATGTGCAGACCTGTATTGCCCTTCTCTATCGACACACAAACACAGACACACACACACAGACACAGACACACACACACACACACACACAATGTATTAACCACACCCTACTATGTACGCACCGCTGAGCACTCAAAGTAGTCGAGGTCATTTGTTCGCGCCACTTCCTCGCCCTGCTCCCGGATCACCTCTCGTCGCGCATCAAGATCAGCCTTGTTGCCCAGCAACACGCCTGCGCAATGTGAATGCGTGTACGAGAGCGTGTGTGTGTGTATGGTTCGTGTGTCACATGTGAAGGATAGGGTGTGTGAGCGAGAACCACAAGCAGAATCGACGCAAGGACACACACACACACACACACACACACACACACACACACACACAATACACGCACCGCCCATGAAGGAGGCGCCTGCGGCTGTGCGGGCCTTGTTGAGCCAGGTGATGCTGTTCTCAAATGTCTGAGACCGCGTGACGTCAAACACGACAACAACCATGTTGCAGTCCTCAAGCTGTGGCAATGAATTGGGAAGGGGAATGGTATTGTCACAGCAGGGTGGGTGGGATAGCGAGAGGAGCGTAAGGAAAATGCTGTGAGGCAAGGCTGGTGTCGCAGGTTGGACAACGATAAACAGCAGCAGCAGCATCCACAGCAGCCTGGGCAGCATCCACAGCGCCGTCAGCACTAGCAGCAGTGGGCAGTGGTATTTCTCACGTATGAGGTGATGTTCTCCTGCAGCGCCTCTTCGCCTGGGAGATCAATCAGCATCAACTCCTGCAGCAGTGACATGTGCGGGAAACGGTGAATATAGAAGCAGGATGAGGTGGGTGGACAATGCACGCAGGTAGAGACAACAAGCAGCCTTTTGATGTGTTTGATGTGATGAGATGAGGAAAACCCTCGTGGCGTTGGTTGAACAGGGTCTTCTTCCTCACCACAGAGTCTTGTGTATCGGGGATGTTGACTGACTTGACGCAAAGCTCGGGATGTGTCGTCTGGCGCCAAGCACCAAGCATTGTGCGGTGCGCAGACGTGAGATGCCGCAGTGAGTGAGCTTGGAGCGCAAAGGTGGCAAAGTGAGGAGGAATATGATGAAGACGGTGAAGCAAAGAGATGATGACATGAAGGGCAACATAAACAGACACAGACACACACAGACACACACAGACACACACACACACACACACACACAGAACCACAAACAGACCATTGTGTAGGCTTTGGGGAAGTGTGATCCATCGCTGTGAAAGGCCTGTGTCACTGCGCTCTTGCCCACCGTCTGGTCGCCTGATGTGTGAGCGACACAGAAACAACAGTGAGTACGATGGAAACACCACACACACACACACACACACACACACACACACACACACACACACACACACACACACACACACACACACACACACACACAAGCAGAGGATGTCATTGCTCGTGTACGCTGCTGCTTACCAATGATGGCGCACTTGGCTCTCAATACAACCATGCCTGCTGTGTGTATTGTGGTGTGCGAATGGAACGTGTGTGTTGTGTTGTATTGGGTGTTGTTGTTGTTGTTTTGTTGTTGTTGTTGTTGTTGGCGGCAGAAAAAACGGTCGTCAACGAACAACAACAGCAGCAAAGACAACCACATCCACGTGTGTTGTGCGTCTCATCAATCCACCCCCTCCCATCTCCTCCGCTTCTCCACGAGATCAAGCGGCCATGGCGAGGAGCGTGCTGCGGCTTGGCCGGCAGTGCGCTGGACGCAGCGGAACAGCTGCGAGATTGCCTGCATATTCCACTGCGCCGCCGTCAGCAGCAACATCCACAACGCCAGCATCAGCAGCAGCACATGTTGCGCCGCTGGCGACATGGATGAGACACGTGGCAACGCAGGCACGGGCAAAGGAAGGAAAGGGCAAAGGAAAGGCAGTGAAGGGAAGGGAGCGAGGAGCACGAGCAGCAGGAAGAACGCCACGGCCAACGGCGTCGCACAAGCATGACCGACGAGGAAGAGATCGGGAACACGCCCGTAGCAAGAACGCAGCGCCTGTCCACCACTTTCCGGCATTGTACAAGAAGGTGGTCAAGGGCTTCAACCAGACCTTCCGTGGCAACACGCACCTTGACATGACGCTCGGCGCAGGTGCTTTACACGTGTGTGTGTGTGTGTGTGTGTGTGTGTGTGTGTGTGTGTGTGTGTGTGTGTGTGTGTGTGTGTGTGTGTGTGTGTGTGTGTGTGTGTGCGTGCGTGTGTGTGTGTGTGTGCGTGTGTGCGTGTGTGTGTGTGTGTGCGTGCGTGCGCGTGTGCGTGTGTGTAGCATTCGAATGTTGTTTGCTCTTCTACGCCCTCCCATTTCCCTTGCCTTTCTCCATTGCCCGCACTTGCAACCCATCTCACGTGTACACACACTGCGCAACACCCTGGTTTACACCGCAGGTAACCACGTGCGGCACGTGTTCAAGGCGGGCGCGCAGAACATCATATCCGCAGACGGTGACGATTCGGTCATCGACACAGCCCAGTATCTCATCAACTCGAACCTGGTGCGGGTGCAATCGATATGAGGGGATGTGGAAGAATAGAAGGAGGCAGACGTGATATCGCTGTGACGTTCGGAAACATGCTTGTACCGAAGCGACAGCTTAAAGCACACACACACACACACACACACACACACACACACACACACACACACACACACACACACACACACACACACACACACACAAGCAGAGGATGTCATTGCTCGTGTACGCTGCTGCTTACCAATGATGGCGCACTTGGCTCTCAATACAACCATGCCTGCTGTGTGTATTGTGGTGTGCGAATGGAACGTGTGTGTTGTGTTGTATTGGGTGTTGTTGTTGTTGTTTTGTTGTTGTTGTTGTTGTTGGCGGCAGAAAAAACGGTCGTCAACGAACAACAACAGCAGCAAAGACAACCACATCCACGTGTGTTGTGCGTCTCATCAATCCACCCCCTCCCATCTCCTCCGCTTCTCCACGAGATCAAGCGGCCATGGCGAGGAGCGTGCTGCGGCTTGGCCGGCAGTGCGCTGGACGCAGCGGAACAGCTGCGAGATTGCCTGCATATTCCACTGCGCCGCCGTCAGCAGCAACATCCACAACGCCAGCATCAGCAGCAGCACATGTTGCGCCGCTGGCGACATGGATGAGACACGTGGCAACGCAGGCACGGGCAAAGGAAGGAAAGGGCAAAGGAAAGGCAGTGAAGGGAAGGGAGCGAGGAGCACGAGCAGCAGGAAGAACGCCACGGCCAACGGCGTCGCACAAGCATGACCGACGAGGAAGAGATCGGGAACACGCCCGTAGCAAGAACGCAGCGCCTGTCCACCACTTTCCGGCATTGTACAAGAAGGTGGTCAAGGGCTTCAACCAGACCTTCCGTGGCAACACGCACCTTGACATGACGCTCGGCGCAGGTGCTTTACACGTGTGTGTGTGTGTGTGTGTGTGTGTGTGTGTGTGTGTGTGTGTGTGTGTGTGTGTGTGTGTGTGTGTGTGTGTGTGTGTGTGTGTGAGTGTGCGAGTGTGAGGCTGTGTGAGAGAGCGTTTTTTTTTTTTTTATTTGTCTTGCTTGTTTTTTTTGGTGGTTGTGATGAAGTTACTACTTCTTGCTAGGACTATAACGCCCCCCCGAATCTAGCAAGAGGAAGCCCGCGAGGGGCCACATTGTGAGCAGTTAGCGTCCGCACGACCGGCACATAATACTGGCTTGCATTTATTCTTGAGGGCGGGAGGCGGACGGCAGAAGTTCGAAGCGGTGACAAGGAACACGAGCGACGAATTTTCTAGTCCCGAGGCCTAGACAACAGATAACAATCAACGTGAGAGTTTAGTGTGTGATTTCTCGGTGTTTTCAGTGAACAAAAACAGACACCACACATCGACCAGACACCA